>NC_141096.1:23960390-24155390 GCF_041138505.1 Cibotium barometz | reverse complement strand
GTTTCAACCGATTTCAGTGCACAATGTGTGATAAATGTTGAGATGTATGAGTTTGCAGCTCTTTATGTGCCAACTACTTCATCCAAGAGAGCAACGTTATGGGCAGAGATTTTGTCACTATCCTTGGTGGCTGCATAATGCTTTCTTGTGTGGGGATTTTAACAATGCCCCTCAGCATGGGGATAACTCGTCTAGACATTCACATATGCTAGCTTCTGAGAAGTTCCGTTGGAATGCAATGATAAATACTTTACATGCTGTTGATTTGTGGACTCAAATGTGCCCTGAGGTGTCTGGCTTTACTTTCCACCACAGGGCTTTTTCTTAATATTGAGCCCGCCATGGATAGATGGTATTTATTACATGTAGATCAATATGATGATTTTATATGCAAAATTTGGGTGGATCACTTACAAGCGTTATATGATCATGTACCTCTGTGGATGGGGCTATACTTTGGACTGCAATTAGATGATCGTCCTTTATACGGATGTCATCCACTTCTCATCAATAACTATTACCTCTTGCATGACATTTTTCATAATTTGGTCAAAGAGGTCATTACACCGCTTAAGCTGCAAATGTTGGAAAGTACGGATGTGGCTTGGTATCGTTTTGTTCAGAGGATCCAAATCATCATTAGAGACTATGGTCATTGGTATATACATGAAGAAAAACATAGAGTCTATAATGCAAAAGAAACTTGTCAAGATTTGGCGGAGCTTGCTTACATTAGGAATCTTTCGGTGTCTCAAGGAGAGGATTTATATGATGCAAAACATGTTCTTGCTCTACTAAAAATGACAGACGTAAGCTAGAAAAATGGCAAGTTAAAGCCAGGCAATAGCCATTCAAGGATAAGGGATGTTCTTCAAAAGATTTCTTCAAAAGCTTACATTTTGAACGCCAAAAGAACACCATTAAATACATCAAGACCTTGATGCAAACTTGGACACGTTCCAAACAACAATTGGCCACTGATGAGTATGTGTCCCACTATGCACATTTCTCTGCTACTACAGGTCCTATTAATGCGCAAGTTCAAGCCGCTAGGAATCAGTTGCTCTCTCATGTTTCATGCATAGTATCCCAGAAAGAGGCACTCTCTATGGAACAATGCTTCACAGAGGAAGAATTGCAAGAGGCAATAAAACAATTGGGCACTTGGAAATCTCCAGGTTGGGATGGCTTAACTGTGGAATTCTTCTTGCATTTTTGGGATGATCTCAAACATGTGTTTCTTTTCATGATAAATGATGCTTGGTGTACTTGGAAAATTCCCAAATCATGAAAAGAAGGGCTTGTAAAACTTCTCCCAAAAAAGCATGCGGCCAATTACTCTAATGCTTGTAATATACAAATTGGTCGGCCAAAATGTTGGTCAATAGGGTAAAAGGGGTACTTTATGCAGGCTTACACGAGAGGCACAATATGGTTTTGTCCCCCACAGACATATATTGGATAACATTGTAAATGCCTTCATTGGGGTTAAATATGCAAAATATACAAAACAAGCTTATTTTGCAAGTGGACATAGAGAAGGTGTTTGACAAAGGACAATGGGATTTTATTGCCGGTGACCATGTGCAAAATGGGCTTTGGAATTAAGATGTCCAATCTTGTGTATTGGTTATATCAAGGCAATGATACATCATGTATTCTTGATGGTGAACCCTACTCATGGTCTTTGGGTAAGTCCATGCGTCAAGGATTCCCTTTGAGGGCCTTATTATATGCCATAGCAACTCATCCTCTGCTTCTACATATGGATCATCTTACTCACGGCAATGTGCCTTTCGTGGTCTTAAATTGTCATTTGGCAAGTATTTTGTGGCACAAGCTTATGCAGATGATTCCTTCTTCATGCCACGAGATGATCCTCGTGATGTCCGTGTTGTGTGATGGATGCCTTGGATATGTTTGGTACAGCCTGCAGGTCTCTGAATTGATTTCCAAAAATCCAAGCTTATCCCTCTCAAACCACAAGTTTGGCACAATGTCTTGTGGCCAGGGTCTCTGTGCGCTTTTGCCGCACAGGTCGTAGCTAGGGACTTGCCAGACACCGTATGCGAGCCACGAATGGCTGCAAACATACAACCAGGGAAGCAAGCTCAAAACAGAATGCAAAAAGGTGTGTCACTCACCGCTTAACTGTCGCCTTGAAGGATTCCCGCGTCGCAGCCCGTGAAGGAGGAGCCGCCGTCGCGCCGCTCTACCGCCTCGCTGTCGCCGTGCCGCTACACAGTGCTCGATCACTCTCTCTCTCTCTCTCACACACACACACACACACACACACGCAGGAGAAGGAAACCAAAGAGATAAGGCAAGAGCACTCTTGTATTCACAACACATGAGAATGAGGATTTTAGGGTTACATTTGACTCTTATAGGTGACTTGGCCGTTCACACTTGGGCGCCCATACATGGCCGGCCGACCCTAACCCTTATCCTACTGATATCCAAGGTGCGCCTCTCATCAGCGATCACCCAATCCCTTTATCCTTAACATATGGTGCCGACAAGCCCGGCCCATGACTCAGAATATTTAAATAAATGACGTAAAACATAGTACGTCTCAATGTCCGCCATGGGTTAACATGCCCCCCTTCCTGATGTAGATTCCGTCCTTGGAAGCTATGGTATGGTAAGCTCGATAGGGTTGTTATGGTGGACCGTCTGCAAAACAGGAAAGTAGAGTGAAAGTATGCTGGAATTCAAAAGATATAAAGTGTATAAATTCAAGCATGTTAGACCACAATGGATGTTGTTATGAGAACTTAGTTTAAGGGTCACATGAATGAGCTAGTGTAGCAAATTAACAGGAGTTTAAAATTATTGAAAGTAAATCAAGAGTAAGCAAGGTGTCCAAGGTTAATCAAGGTTTATAACTGGCCTAAGTCAAGGAAAATAACCAAGCTTAATAAATAAACAGATGACCACACTGTGTCTACTCTAAGAACAAGTTAATACCACAAGCCTAGGGACACAAAGAAACATCAGAGTTACAGGAGCTTTTTGCCTTTATTTTTTTTAATGCACGTGACAATTTTTACACACAATGGCGACCTTCCTAAGGCAAAACTAACATCGATCCTGGTACCATGTTTAACACAAGGCATTATCCAGGAATCTATTAGCTCACTTTAGGCAAGGCTACCCCCTATTAACCAAGGCATCGGTGTGGAGTAGAATACTTCTCGCCTACCAAGTATCAATAAGGCGATAGGCCAACATTAAAGCACATCATAGACTTGTATTGCCATTTATTGTAGGCTCTTTTTTTTAAAATAATTTCTTTTGACCTTGGCTCCTGAACTATAATTTATCTTGCATCCTTTCGACAAAGGGGTAAAAGCTATGTCCTAGAGGTCAACACACACACAGCCAGGTGTCAAACATTAAGATGGTTTGATCCTAGACCTAAGACAATCGTATTCCAAGGTTAACTAAAGACGTCATGCATTCTCAAGAATATACCCAATAAGGTTAAGCTCATTAATGAATTACACTAGCACGTCAAGCAACTTCAAAAACTAAGTAGTACATTGACAATTTCCATGTGGTCATGCATTATAGTTTATGCAATTAATTGAACAGTAAAAATGGAAGAGAGTGGGTATGGAAGAATTACACTTGTAATTGGAGATCTCCTTGATTTGACGAGACAGCTTGCAATTTGATGTAGATATATTTTGATGAACGTTGCGGCAGTCTCAGGACTTGAAAGCGAACCCACCTCAAACTTTTCAACTTGTACAATCAACTAATAAGCACTATACCTCGAGAGGCATATCAGTGTGAAAATTTCAAGACTTGTTTAAGGAATCTAAACTAGAAAAAACTTGAAAACACTAACCTACCTAACAGTCACCACACTACTACTGAGGATACGGTAAGAGGATGTTGTAGAGTCCTGGCTCTAGCCCTAAGGCTAAGCCTCTATCCGCATCATCCAAACAAATAAAGTCAACCTCAGTAGTGCCATGAGTTTCATCCGTCCATTCATCATTGTCAGATATTTCCTTTTCATTTTCCCATCCACATAAACTCATCAAGAATGTAACCATGCGAGGATAGTCATCTTGTGGAAAAGGAAAGCATTGTGCTATCGGGGATATGTCCTCTACGGAGTAGGGGTCAGTCATGGTCAATAGGCGAATTAGCCATTCTAATTCCTCAACATTTTCCTCTCTGGCTAGTACATCTATATGATCCCATTCAGTTTCAATTACAGGATATGACATGTGGAATATTTGAGAAAGGTACAGATGATACCTCTCACCAAAGGTAGGAGTGGATGAAGTGTATGATGATCGTGCATCTGCCATATCTGCAAACACAGATATAGCATCAGTAGGTTTGTGAGACAGGTCAATCTAGTTCTTGATTGGATATTGCTCCTCTTTTTGTGCTCTTGCTCTTTTTACTATTTTTTATTTTTCTTTTCTTTGTTTTGTTTTGTTTTTTTTTAAAAATGTATGAAGCTATATATATACATCCCCTTGAATTTAGCAATTACATGGTCAGGGGAGAAGGCTAAGGAGGAGGCATTAGAATGTCGAGCTTGAGTACATGCTCCCCCTTTCCTTGGGTAGATCATATTATTTGCAATGATGTTGCAGCCTCTTGGAACCAATTTGTCCAGCGGGTCATAGGTTGTGATGTGGGCAGATAGCTTTTTATGACCCTTGTGGCCACATCCAATTGCAGAGATGGTAGTGTACGCTCCCATTGACGAATGGAGGAAATGGTTTCCGACGATACTATTACAAGGGAAGACGTAGACTCATCGGATTTTTTTGTTGGGTGTTGACAAGAGTAGGTGTAGAGCATGTAGAAACTTCTATATGAGTGTGTGCCTGGCATGAGGAGCTAGAAGCTTCATGTGGCTCCCCCCTTCCTGAGCTAGGTGGTAATGATCGATATTGTTTGGGAATCCAAACTAACTCTGGAAGAAGTGGTGCGGAGCACTCTGTTACCTTTCCCTTACCACGGTCTTGAATTGTCATTGGGGTGGCAACAATGGGTTTGCAAGGTTTTACAGGTGATGTAGAGGGATTCAGCTTATGTTTAGGGACCCAAATCTGGTCAATCCCCTCGTAGTACCCTTGGGCTACTAATAATTTTTTAGGGATCCATCGCGATGTTACTTTGCCCTTTCTTGGGTGGTTAGCTGCTTTCATTTTACGAGGCTTCTTGGTGGCTGAACGAGATTGAGCAGGGGAAGTAGCTATTATCGAAGCTTTTGGGACCCATTTGTATATACTCTTTGGCATAGTAAGCAAAGCTTTAGGGACCACCTTGCCTGTTTCTACTCTTGGCGTTGAAGCGCTAGAGGGGTGGTCAACAATCGAAGATGGTTTTGCCACTGAACTTTGTGATTTTTCATTATCTAATATTTGAGTGGATGACGTAGGTGCGGGATTTTGAGCGGTCAGACCTAGTGTTGGTTCTTGCGTTGTGACTTGTCTGGTTGCCCAATCGATATTGCACTTGGTGGCCATCATCCATTTGCGCCCTAAGATTACAGTCCCTTCCATGGTACCATACCAGCAGGCATAACCAAAAAGCTTTGAATTATGGTTCCCTTGTCATAAGCAACCGGAGTGTGCAGAATTCCTGAGACAGGGGTTTTCTTCTTGTTGATTCCTTGAACTTGGATAGAACTCTTGGATAAAGGTGGTTTTCCCAGTTGACACCACACGCCATATGATAGCAAATTGTGTTGAGCTCCTGTATCCAATAATGCATTATACAGCACCTCCCCGTAAGGACTCTGTAACTCAATTGGGTATCTTAGAGGTGGGTCAGATTCCAGTACATCCTCCTCTGCTTCCTCGAAAAATACTTGCGTAATTTCCAAGTTGGCTTCTCGTTGTCTCCTAGCACGCTGTTGACGTTCTTTGGCTTCAACTCTCGCTTGTATCTTTTTAAGCTCAGCCTGTTCTTTAGCTACCTTTTTTTGATGGATTGCATGTAACTCCTCCTGGCTCAGGGGGTCATAGTATCTTTTGAATTTACTCCCATTAAGGAATCCAATGGTTTCAACTCCGTCGAGAGTCTCCACTCTGATACCTTGCGGGGTAATTTCACATACTCTATATGGTCCCTTACCAGCATATTTGAGCTTTTTCTTTTCGTTTCGCACTCCATACATCAGGACTTTCCCAACCTTGATGTCCTTGTCCTTTAGGTGGCGATCAAACCATTTTTTCCTTCTATCCTTCTCCACCAGGGCATTGTATACAGCCAATTGTCTTTCTTCGTTTAGCCGCTCAAGGATATATAGACGCTCTACTAAGGGATTACCATCCCAACCCTCTTGAGTAGCAACACGAAGACTAGGAATGACAAATTCCCATGGCATGACTGCTTCTTGGCCATATACCATTTTGAATGGTGTGCAATTAATAGCCACTTTGTACGCAGTACGATAGGCCCATAAAGCTGTCGTAAGCTTTAGATCCCAATCCGTGCGATGAGCTTCAACTGTCTTTGTCAAAACAGAGATTAATGTCTTGTTTGTACTCTCGGCTTGGCCATTCGCTTGCGGATAATAAGGAGTAGATTTATGATGGGATATCAAGAAATTTGTTGTGAGCTCCTTAATCACGTCATTTATAAAATGCGTACCATTATCGCTCACAAGTTCAAAAGGACAACCGAAGCGTGTGATTATATTTTCAAAGAGGAACTTGGCTGTTGTCCTCGCATCTGCCTTACGTGTCGCTTTCGCTTCAGCCCATTTGGTCATATAGTCAGTGGCCACAATAATATAGCGAGATTGTGTATTTCGGGCCGCTGGGCTAATCGGACCTACAAAGTCTAAACCCCATTTTTCAAATGGTTGGTTTACTTTGATTGGATGTAGGGGCATCTGATCTTTCCTCTGGGGTTTCTTGTATCGTTGGCATTCATCACAACCCTTCACAAAGAGTGATGCATCTTGGAACATAGTGGGCCACCAATACCCTGATTGTAAGATCTTTCGCGCAGTTAAGTCTCCTGAGAAGTGACCACCGGCTACGCCCATATGTGCCTCTTGCAAAATGTATAAATACTCATCCTCTCGGGCACAACGCCTAAGAACGTCATCCTTTCCTCTTTTATAAAGAGTCCCTGCTATCAGGCAATAGGGTTCGCATTCTTTGATCAGCTTTCGAGCTAGATCTTTACGAAGCTCCTTGGGTGGAAAGCCATTAACCAAAAAGTTAACAATCTTCTCACTCCATTCAGGCATTGTCTCCACCATGAACAGGGAAGTGTCCGGTAAGTCATCATCAACCCCCATAGGAGCCTCACCATTAGGTATGCGAGACAAATGATCAGCCATAACATGTTTCTTGCCAGGTCTCACAACAACCGTGAAATCAAACTCAAGAAGAATCAATAGCCATCGTGTGATTCTTCCTGTGGAGCATGGTTTGTTTACCAGATACAACAATGCTTGATGATCCCACATAGAAAACAAACTTGGTGGCAAAGGAGGTAATAACGAAATTTCCTTACTGCATATATCATTGCCAACCCTTCTCGCTCCGTAGTGGTGTAGTTCATCTCAGCATCGTTCAACTGGCGACGACTGGCAAAGCTAATGGGGTAGTCTAGCTTGTGTTCTCCAGGTTGAGTTAACACACACCCAATAGCAAAGTTTGATGCATCAATATGCACATGGAAGAGTAAATCCCAGTTAGGCATTCTCAAGATTGGAGCACTCGCCAAGGCCTTCTTTAATAGCTCATAGGCACGGTCACATTCTTCGGTCCAAATAAACTCGATGAGAAGCTTATACAATGGTCAAGCTATCTCGGCGAAGAAGAGAATAAACCTTCGATAATAACCAACGTGGCCCATAAAGCGTTGGACTCCCTTGTAGTTGGTGGGTGGTGGCAGTTCCAGAATGACCTTGATTTTACTCTCGTCTGTGGAAATCCCATTTTTGGACACTATATGCCCTAAGATAACTCCGTGTTTAACCCAGAATTGGCATTTGAAAGGATTCAATGAGATGCGATATAATCTACACCTTTCAAATATTTTTCGTAAACACATCAAGTGCTCATCCCAAGAGGAATGAACACAAAGATCATCTAAGAAAGCTTCACAGAAGTCCCTTAGATATTCCTTAAAGGCCGTGTTTATCAATCGTTGGAATGTTGCAGGTGCATTGGTCAAGCCAAAAGCCATGACGCGAAAGGCAAACACTCCAAACTCCGTGATAAATGCTCTTTTAGCTTGGTCCTCGACTGCAATTGTGATCTGATTGTAACCCGAGTACCCATCTAAAAAGCTATATGCCTCTTTGCCTGTAACTCTTTCAAGCACATGTTCAGAATACGGCAAGGGGTAATGATCCCTTCTGGTAGCTGCATTAACCTTTTTGAGATCAACGCACACTCTGAGTTTCCCATTCTTCTTTGGTACGATGACTATCGGAGAAACCCATTCTGAGTGCTCAATAGGGTATATGAATCCACATTTTACAAGCTTTTCAATTTCCTCTTGTACAATCTTTGCGTACTTAGGATTCATTGGGTAGGGACGTTACTGGACTGGTTTAGCAGTGCTAATCATTGGAATCGTGTGTTGCACCACCGAGGGTGGAACACCCTTCATATCATGATATGTCCAAGCAAATATGTCCTTGAATTCTTTAAGAAGCTTCGTAAGTGCAGCTTCTTCCGCCTTGGTGAGGTCTTGAGCAATAAAAACTGGTTTAGACTCCTCACCCGGATCTGCTAAGTCTATCTCCTTAACTACCCGCAGGGCCATCGTAGACATCGCTACTCCCATTGGTAGGCGTTCGTTGGGCTTTTGTGTAGACCACTTTACATTCCCTTGTGGTAAATGATTTGAAATGCTCGGGTGCGGGGTGTAAGTCTACTGGTTCTTGTTGTGCCAGGCTTTTTTCTTTCAATTCCGCTTCCTTTTGTTGTTGAGCCAACTCTTGGTTTTGCCGCCTTCTTGCAGTACGACTTAGTTTTGGCTTCTCATCAATTTCTAATTGGGCGACGTCATGAGGTTGCGGAATACACCACATGACACTTTGGAGGTACTGTCCCCAATTATCCGCTATCTTCCGATGAGCATCAATGGCTCCTACATAACTAAGCCATTCTACAGTGGATCTTTCCTTGTTTATTGCAATGCGCCGGACTCACTTGGTCGATCTTCACTTTCGGATGAACTGCAGGAGGCCACTGTCCTAGGCCTTGAGCACCTTGCTTCCACATTTGGGTGAATATTTGATTCATTTTTCCCATCAGGCTCAGAGTCACTTTCTTCTTCTTGAGATTCATACTCAGAGTTACATTGGTCAGAGTCTTCGCTACTTTCAGTGTCGGTGGAGTTTACCACTTTTTCGCCATCAGGAGTCAAGTACATAACACCTATCATGTTTATTGGCACTAATGGTGGCATATCTTGCCCCTCAGGTGTTACCCAACTTGTGCTTCTATTTCCCCATGTGTCTATGGTTGCCGCTAGGTGTACCCAATCCACGTTATCCGACTCAGTCATACCCGGTAGGACATCCATGTAAGGAGAATCCTTCCCATCATCAGTCTCTTTTTTGCATGTATAGCAATACCTTAATGGGGCGGAATGAACAGTGGTATCCGATCGATCAAGGTTATCGATGATAACCTTGCTTCCTAAAGGATATGCACGACCATTCTCAAGATCAACTCGAATGACAGAGTCTTGGAATTGTAGGTAGACATGGTTTTTTGACCAGTCATGCACCATTTGTGCTTCCCTCATGAAAGGACGTCCTAAGATCATTTGATATGACATAGGATGCTTGGAGAAATCCATTACAATGAAGGTATGTTTTACCTTGTATCCCAAAACCTTGATCTTAAGGTCCCTTAACATTCCAATAGGTTTAGCAATAGTTCCGTTTGCCATCTTAACCAGTATGTTTGTGACTTCGAGGTGAGGTCTCCCCATAGATTCCCAACAGTTTTTAGTAACAATGCTCACTCCAGCACCACCATCAAGGATTCCCTTTAGAGTTAATCCCTTGGTAGTAATGGGGAGGGTTGCATTAGATTCGTCGCCTTCAAAGTACTGTCCCAACTTGTTCACAGGTATTTCAATGACCGAGTCTTCATCTAGGTTGGGTTGTAGATCCCAATGTTCCCCTTCATCTTGAAGCGTGTCAGGTCTATCCATATTTGCAAATTGTGGTAGCCCTGCCTTTAGTTCTCCATTGAGAAATGCCCGAAGAGCTAAGAATAGCTCAGGATCTCCGTATAATTTGGATATGATCGTGGTTCTGATTTCAGAGGACATGAAATCCATTAGCTTGGCCACGTTCAATGGTACTTTTCGAGATATCGCTCCTTGACTAGGAACTGGTGAAGATGGAATCACTTCCTCTTCGATGGGGTCAGGCATTCCCTCACTAAACATTCTTTCAAGCAAAAAGGGTGTTTGCCCACTTCCTGATGTCCTACCCTCACTTTCTTCCCGAATGATACTAGGTATAGCTAACGGTTTATGGTTCCTGTGAGGCTGAACTTGCGTAGGAAACACTGTGTCTGGAATTTTGATTTTTCTCAGGTTTGGCTCCAGTTCTCTTTGTGTTTCTTCCACCAAACCCCTCAAGTGTTGCACTTGTTCAATCTCCTCAACTGGGTTTGGGTAAGTTCCAATGTTTTTCTTGAGGGTTTTTGGCCCACGTGGCTTGTCTTGGGGAGTCTCAGTCAGTTTGGGTGGTCGAGAAGGCATTGACTGACTTGGTTGTGGGGCCGAGGAAGTTTCCTTCTGTTTCCCCTTATTTATGTACTCGCTTGATTCTCCTTCATTGAGCTCCCGAGTGGGTTCCTCCCTTAAGGTAGTGGCTTTGGTCCCCATGGTTTCTATTGAATCAGAATCATCTTCAGGATCATTCATATACACGGGGTCGTCTCCTGTCCCTATGTTAGTCTTTGAACTGGGCTTGGAGCTCGTGGCATTAAGCGATTTCTTTCGTCGTGTTTTCTTTTTCTTTGCCTGAGCGATTGATGCAGTATCCCTCTCTTCAAGAATGTAGTTTTGATTTTGAAGCATTGACCGTGTAACTACATTCGCGGGTACAACGGGTGTGGTTCCTCGTGCTTGGTTGGTGACCTCAACCAAATTCAATGGCGTAATCTTGGGTGCATTAGGATTATGTGGACATTGAGCGATCAAATGATCTATGCCACAACGATTACATGTAAGTATCGACATTCCCGATGTGCTCCCTTGATTTGGTTGCATATGAGTGGCGATCTTCTGTAGCCTATTAGGGCACTCTGCTACATGATGCGGTCCACCACACTCATAGCATTGAAGAGGTGGTCTCTTCACCAAGGTATTAAGGTTTTGTCCTCTTGTGGGGCGAGAGCAGCCGCTTGATATACAGGCTTGACTTGCCCGAAATGATCCTCCATGTAGTACTGGGGAATCATTTCAAACGTATCAATCCCATATGGAGCAGTGGAGTCTATCTCCTCTTCATAATCCCCACACGCACTATGTGACTCACAACCCATCTAGTTTATAGGAGTAATCCTTGGATGTGGAGGTTGTGGTCCTAGCAGCACTGGCGGTGGTAACGGCACAGACTGGACTACATTCGAATTCCTTGGAACTATGTGCTGTGACGGTTGCTCGACAGGTTGTGCAGGCATTAGCGGGGGTACTTGAGGTGTGTTTGACCAGGCTGGTGGTGCCTGATTTGCCAACATTCACTTAAGTACTAGGCAATCTTTAGATTGATGGCCATACTTACCACATGCATTGCAATTTGACTCTGAATGTGGGACATTCACTCGTGCTATGTGGTCCTAAGCACACCGAACACCATTGTTGCTCTCTCCTTGGGTACATATGGCTATTCTGAGGAGCTCGATTACCCCTAAAGTATTCTTGGAGAGCCTTAATAAGGTCGGTCTCACAGACATTTCATATATCTTGGGCTCCTTGGCAATAGGTTTTACCGTCATTGGCTCGTGCCCAGATACTTGCGAACTAACGAATTTTGTTTTTGAAGACACCTTTTTTACCTACAATCATCAAGTTGTCTTCTAACTGGATTGCATTGGCAGTGAGACTGCTTCCCACGTTGTAAGACCTCTAATGACTAGGCCATTGTAAATGTCCTCGTGGCGCAATCCTCGGATGAATCTATCGAGGAGTTGGTTGTTATTGAAGCGTTCATCGGGAGTGCAGCGAGAATTTAGATGCTTCAATCGACTTATAAAGTCTCTCATCACTGACTCCCCTTCCTCACGTTCAGCTTTTTGGAGTTGAGATGCTACTCCCCAAAGCACACCCTCACGTATGTATTCTTTCAAGAACAATCTCTTGAGAGTGGGGTAGTGAGTGCGCTCTTCAACCCTTAAGGTTCAATACCAATCTTCGGCCTTCCCACTCAAGGTTAAGCCTAAGGCTTTACACTTATGTAGCTCATTGTGCTCTTCCAAGGAATCACACACGTGTTCAAAGACTTCAATGTGCTTCCTAACATCCTCGTTGCCACTGAAGTTTTGAGTGAGCTTAGCCACTTGTACTGCCTTGCTTCTAGGTTCTCTCTCAGGCATACCCCGCATGTTTTCTGCAATAGATCGTCCGATCGTCTGAGCAAACGCGGCAAGATCACCTAGTTGAGCAGGCATAGCTGGTGGAGGCACTTCTGGGATAGCCTGGCTGATAGGAGTTGGCGTTGGTCTGAGTATGTTGGCAAATGACGAAGGATATGATATGTAGCTAGGCCTAGCTCCTCTTGGATAAGGGTTGTGATAAGGTGGTTGTGGAGTATACGCCATTGGCATACTAAGAGGCGTAGGAGCTACATAAGCATGAGTAGCGATAGGTACATATGGTCGATAGGCACTGGCACGCACTGTTGTAGCTACTGTTCCACTAGGTAGCGATGTCGTACTAACTACAGTGGTAACAGGTGCGCTTTCTGTCATGCTCATCATTGGGGTAGGCATTGTGGAGTCCTTAATGGAAAGTTGAGCCAAGGTTGGAAAGCTAAAGTTACTGCTCGTGGGCTCAACCTGCATTGAGACTCTAGGCGAAACAACATATGAAGGGTCTATGGGACTCACCGAGGGAGTCTCCAATTGTGATAGGGTTGGTTGTTTGGCCTTGCCTGTATCCAAAAATCTCATAGGTCCAGTGGAACCTAAGTTCACTCCCCTATTTTGCCTCTCAATTATTTGGATAATTCTATGAATCACCTCACATATCATGTGTTGTTGCTCCTCTAGATTAGTGGTGCTAGATGTAGATCGTAGGACTTCTAATCAACCTACATGGTATGTGTAACCTGTGTATAGGTCAGTTAGAGTCTCTGTGTGTAGATCATATTTCCAATTTTCATTGAGAAATATCCCATCTAGACTTGGTGTGCCAAACGGTTCTCTTGAAGTGGACGCAATGTCACTTCTTATGGATTGGCTTCTAGGGTCCTCTACTTTAGGAAGAGCATCGGAATGTGGTAGCTCATTAGGGCCCTCATTAAACGAAGTGGGTAGAATATCCACATGGACACTCTGTGGGAGGGTAGGGTCTACATAAGATGTGAATGGCGAATCCACTACCCCTCCTTCTTCATTTACTTCGCTTGTCGCATGTTCAGAGCGTGTAGCTCTACTAAAGGTCTCTATTAGACGACTAAACATGCTAGATCCAGGTTGTGGGGCCCACACTGGCATGTTTTGGCTTGTCTCCTCACGGTTCTTGGTAGGGTGTCCTTCCATGGCTTCTGAGTCAGAAGATGAGTCACTATCCACTATTCGTGGATCTTGGGTTGCACTCCCTTGGGTTCCAGCCGAAGGCCAAGATGCTAACGTGGAGGGATGGTGTGAGCCTACGTAGACTGAAACGCTTTCTAGTGGCTCAGACTCCAGCACCCGACCAAAGCATAGATGCATGTGACGTGGGTACCCTACGTGCGTTGGTAACTACCCTTGAAACTCACACAAGTGGTTTCTTAGGTGTTTCGCACCCCGTTTTTACTTGTTTTTGTGTTGTTTTTAACCCGTTTTTGACCCCCTTACTTACGGTCAAACTTGGACTAGGGCGTGTGATAGCTCGAAACGAGCGTATCGTTCAAAGGATCCTAGTGTGCTTTACAGCACCGTGTTCGCCTATCTAGAGCTCCTGTAGTCCTCAAAACAGTCCGTTTCCCTTGGGGGGAAGGGGCAAAAGCCTATTTGCTTGTGGAGGAAAGGGTGAGGGCTTTATCCCACATGCTCACTTTACTCCTTGGGGAGTGGGCTACATATAGGGCACGACTTCCCATAAGCTCTCACTTGAAAGAAAGCTATGGAGGCTCACTCTCCTATATATATATATCAAAAGACCGAGACCGAGGCCGGGGGTCGTGGGTCAATTGGGGTTCTTTCTTTTCAAAAATTTTTTCTCCAATTAGAAAATCTTTCCTCTCCACACATTTGGTTCTTTCTTTAAAAATAAAATTTAATTTTTTATTTTTTATTTATTTTTATTTTTTACTTTCTGTTTTTTTTGTGAGATAAGTTTTCTAGGGTTTCTTTGGGGTTCAGCCTTGGCCGCGGTGCAGTTCGCCCACAGCACAGATCTGGGGATTCAGAAATCTCCCCCACACCACGCAGATAACCAGATAACAGAACGCACGCCCACACGCGGAGCAGAAAAACAACAAAAGAAACAGAAATGCAGAAGACAAATTGCAGAAACAGATTGCAAAACATAGAAGCACCTCAACAACAAACACACAGTCGCTTTCCTACAGTGTAGATTAAACTTCACGCAGCAGCCGAGCTGCAAACTGGAGCTTGGTGCAGGGCAACTCCCCGACAGCGGCACAAAAAATGTGCGCTTTTGCCGCACAGGTCGCTGGGGACTTGCCAGACACCGTATGCGAGCCACGAATGGCTGAAAGCATACAACCAGGGAAGCAAGCTCAAAACAGAATGCAAAAAGGTGTGTCACTCACCGCTTAACTGCCGCCTTGAAGGATTCCCGCGTCACAGCCCGTGAAGGAGGAGCCGCCGTCGCGCCGCTCTACCGCCTCGCCGCCGCCGTCGTGCCGCTACACAGTGCTCGATCACTCTCTCTCTCTCTCTCTCTCTCTCTCTCACACACACACACACACACGCAGGAGAAGGAAACCAAAGAGATAAGGCAAGAGCACTCTTGTATTCACAACACATGAGAATGAGGATTTTAGGGTTACATTTGACTCTTATAGGTGACTTGGCCGTTCACACTTGGGCGCCCATACATGGCCGGCCGACCCTAACCCTTATCCTACTGATATCCAAGGTGCGCCTCTCATCGGCGATCACCCAATCCCTTTATCCTTAACATATGGTGCCGACAAGCCCGGCCCATGACTCAGAATATTTAAATAAATGACGTAAAACATAGTACGTCTCAATGTCCGCCATGGGTTAACAGTCTCTAATTCCCTCCAATCAGCTAATTAGACATTTGGGTTATCCACTTGCATGCCATACATCTTTAAACTCCAGGATGATTGGGTTTTGCAAAGAATAAATGCTAAATTATAGTATTGGAAGTTGGCCACATGCCCTTACATGTCAAACTTTGTATAGTGCAATCCATTCTCATCCCAAAGAAGCACTTGGATGAGTACATATCTGCTATACTAGATATACTTTGGAAAACCAAACATAATACTAAAGGAGGCCTCAGATTATTGTGAAAGGACAAGATCTGTATGCCAAGAAATCATGGGGGCGTCAACATTCTCTTGACATTCGTACTCATGTTATTACCAGGAAATCCACTTTGCTTGTTTTGCTGATTTTGCAGCTCAAAAATAGCCATGGGCACAGATGCCAGTGTTGGCGGCCATCTAGTTGCTATCCAAGCATATCCATTGGGGAACAACTTTGGAATGGAATTTTCTTTCTTGTAACAACCTTGTAACTGTTCATGCCAACGGGTAGTACCCGGGCGAATGAAAAAGAAAGGAAGGGGAACCATCGAGGGGACAAGAGAGTGGAGAGTGGGATCTGTGTGAGTACTATTGTGTTGTAATTGGTGCTAGGCTTTAACTCTGATGATACAGTGATTATTGGTGTAGTTCTTCATTCTCTATACTATGTAATTCTATTTGGTTTCTACATTGTATCAGTGCTTCCTGTTTAAACATGTCTTCTAACTAGAATTTGGGTCCAAGGTCATTCTTGTTCAGACGTGACTCCTATCTGGAAACAGAACCAGGAGCCACATCCAGGATCTCATCAGAGATGTAGGAGCTAAGCTCTGCGCTATCACAACTAACTCCCTTAGCTTAAGTAGATCGATGGCGCAACGTGCTAGTGTTGGCTTGTCATGTTAGGCACAATTGTATTAGTCGTGTCTCCTCCGGAGCCAACTAAGTGGTTTGGAACCACACAAGTGCCAGGTCTTGACCGGACACCAACACTTTTGGTGATCCTGCTGCTGGGGAATGGCACACCAAGTAGGGGAGTACAGAGATAGAGGTTTGTATAGGTTAAGTCATGCACTGTCACACTAGAGTAAACTAGTAAAAAGAAGCGCAAAAAGAAAGCACACACTAACTAGTGTCAGGAATGCTAACTAGAGAATCATAAGAGCACAATGGAGCAAGCATGGAGAACGAAGGAAGCTCAAATAGGGAAATGCGGTACTGCCATAGATAGCCTGAAGTTGTAGAACAAGAAGCACCACTGCACCGTCCACCGTGCCGACCAAAAAGATTAACAAATGGGATTCCACAACAGCGGCGAGAAAGAATGATTCCAAAACAACTAAGGAATCAAGAATAAGATCACCGGGAACTAGACGGGATTCCACAGTAGCAGGAGAAACTGATTCTAGAACCACCAAGGAATCAGGAAGAAGACCATCTTCACGAACCACCAAATAGGAGGTAAGAAAAGCTGAGGAAGAGGAAGAACTGGCAGTTGTGGGTAGGATATCCCTCAAGTACCCGAAATTCAAAGGCAAGAGTGAGGAGGATCCAGATGCCCACATCTTCGCCTTTGAAACCACGTTCCATGCAAATAGAGCTTTGTTGGGGCAAAAGGCAGAGTATTTTGCTACAACATTGGGTAGCAAAGCCACCAATGGTATGCCCAGTATGGTATGGAGCACTTCCAGACATTTGAGGAGACAAAGAAGGCTTTCCTAAAAAGATTCAAGAAAGATAAGACCATAACAAAAGTGCTAGAAAAGCTATAGAGGATGACACATAAAAAATAGGCCAACAGAAGACTATGCGACTGAAATCAAAGCAATGCTGATGCACCTGGACTAGCCCAACCATCCCACTCCAGCCACACTAAGCCAGTGATTTGTGAGAGGGCTGAGGGAGAAGCTCCAGAGACGGTAGTAGCCTCATACGACTTGGAAGCCGTAACCTTCAAACAAGTGGTGGGGCAGGAGCCGCTAGAGCTGAAGGAGTCCTGAAGCAAGCAGCAGGCAGAGCAAGCCCCCGCTGTTACACAGGACCTCAAATCAACAGACGATATGGAAGAGGAGGTGGAAGATTCGGTCCAAGGGGAGCTTGCTTCTATTGCAATGGTTTGGGGCACAGACAAAATGACTACCCCATATTTCAATGCCATAAGCAGGGAACTGTAGGAAATGAGGCCAACACGGGAGGCAAACACGATAGGAAATGATGCGGCTATGAATATGATGACAATAGACCATGGGGCAAGAAAGCAAAAGCCATCAGAAGTGATGGTCGTGAGACAAGATCACAAGGACTCGTCACACGATGCCAACATGTAGGAATGCTGAACCAGAACAGAGACAAAAGCTAGAGCAGTGGGCAGGACAACAGAAAGTCCATGACCAAATCACCAAACTATTGCAGAGTGCACAAGGAATGGTAAGAAAAATACAAGAAAGTCCATGCCTTGAAAATTCTGAAGGAAATTTGGACAGGATAAACGTGATCAAGAAGAGAGAGGAAATTGCGGTAGGAAAGAAGCCGATTTTACAATGAAAGGGTAACCGGAGGACAAACGCTAAAATACCAATTGGAGCCAATTATAGCCCAGGTCAAGAGAATCATCACAAGAAAAGAAGTAGAAGAAAATCTAGAGAACATCCGAAATGGAAAAATGACAAGGGAAAGTCAGGGAACAGGAGAGAGAAGCAAACTAGAAAGAAGAAAGAATATGCAGAGGCCAAGATGAGCCCACTAGCAAGGAGAAAAGCCGCAATTCCAAGAAGGAATGTGACTTATGGGAGGATCTCAGCAAGATGAAATTGAATATCACTCTCGATCAAATGCTGAACCTAGTTTCCAACTATAGGCAAAAGCTGTTGTAGGCCATAATACCAAATAAAAAATTACCAACAGATGCCTTTGCAGGAATCGAGAACCTCAATGTTAGAATGCATAAATGTGGAAACTATTCAGGATTGTGATATGTCTATTTTGGAAGTAACCATCAAGATTAAAGGTGAGAGTGTGACAAGAGTCATTCTGGAAGGAGGGTTAAGGGTAAAGATAATATTAGATAGCCTAGCTTGTAAGATTCCTCCGCACCCCTCAAGATGTCCAGTTTCTTTCCCTGTAATCAATCCCCTTTTCAGAATAATAAAAGATCTTGTTTCTACATGTTTTGGCCTAGAGAGAGAAAATATTTTAGAGAGAGATAATTTAGTTGTTAGATATCTTTGGATGGAAAAATATCCCTTCTTATTAAAATAAATTTTCTCAAAACAGAAGTTTAAAAAGAAATTCCTAAGGTGCATTAGAAATAAATTATAATGTGCACAAAAGACCTTAGCCTAAGGGTCAACATTTTCAAAAAAATTTGGATTATGGTCCAATCAAGGTTCCTATGGACCGATAAGATTAATCCAAATGTAGGGAGGAGATAAATTTAAGAATAAAAGAAAACCCCCCCAAAAATGAGTAAATGCTCACATAAGATGAAGAGTGGACTAAGGACCAATTTTTTTTAAAAAAAAACTAAATTTTGACACCTCAGAGTGGGGATCTCCCCTCATGAAGTAGGCACCTTTTTCCTATCATTACCCCCAATTTTAAATCAATAAAATGAGATATTTTCATCTCTCCTCTCTCCTGTTTCAAAACTAGATCCAAAAAGTAAGCTGAACTGACCCAAAAATGGTCAAAAATTGACCAAACTGATCTGAAAAATTCTAGAATCAGTTTGCTTGGTTAGAGGCTCACTTTTGCCTATAAATTGAAGCCTCCCCCTTTGTAAAAGCTTACTGGTGTTTATGCACTATTACTCTACTCCTGTCCTGAGCCATCTACATTGAATTTTTTAATAATTCAATTGTTTTTGGCCTAATCCTCTCCAAAGTGAATTGGTGGCCACTCTTGCTTCAAACAAGAGTAGAACCCTCAATCCCTCAAGTCAAAGGAGAGCTTACAAGCTCCATGTAAGCTAATTTTCTTACTTTGTTTACGAATTTTTAATGAAAAATCTATGGTTTTCTTGATTTTTATGTTTTGTAAATGATTGAATTAAATTCAAATGCTATGCCTTTGATGAAAAGGCCACCCCCTTCTCTTCTTTACATTCCAACCTTTCTTAATCCTAGAAAGATTAACTAAGTGATTAATTAAACTCTTCTTATTGTTTACTCTCTTGAATCTAGAAAATTGTGTAGATTAGAGTTCTATAATTCTAAAATGGGGTTAATTAAGTTAAGTTAAGATAGATAAAAATGAAAAATGGTCAGTCATACAAAGGAGGTTATGTGGCAAACTTTTCTAGAATTTTGTGAAAAAGAAAGTTTGTTTTTATGTTATTCCAAAAGAGTAATTCCCACCATTTTTGTATCTAAAAGAAATATTCTAATTACTCCAAGTACATATTCACCTATGAATATGAATAGATATCACTGATATTAATTATTAAAATTGATTTTTATCCATAGAAAGATGCATAATGGATTTTTTTATTATAAAAGTGTTATTCTTATTAAATTTAATTTCTATGCATAGAAAGATGCATAAAGAAATTTTTTCATTATAAAAGTGTTACTCTTATTAAATTTGATTTCTATGCATAGAAACATATATAAAGGAAATTTTTTTATTATAAAAGTGTTATTCTTATTAAATTTGATTTCTATGCATAGAAAGATGCATAAAGGAATTTTTTTATTATAAAAGTGTTATTCTTATTAAATTTGATTTCTATGCATAGAAAGATGCATAATGGAATTTTTTTATTACAAAAGTGTTATTCTTATTAAATTTGATTTTTATGCATAGAAAGATGCATAAAGGATTTTTCTTTTATTACAAAAGTGTTATTCTTATTAAATTTGATTTTTATGCATAGAAAGATGCATAAAGGAACTTTTTTAAATCATAAAAGCGTTATTCTTATAAAATTTGATTTTTATGCATAAAGAAATTCTTTTTATTTTAAAAGTGTTATTCCTATTAAAATTATTATTCCTATTAAAAGTGTTATTCCTATTAAAATTGATTTTTTGCATAAATAGATGCATAAAAGGATTTTTTTAAATATAAAAGTGTTATTCTCATTGAAGTTGATTTTTATGCATAAATAGATGCATAAAGAATTTTTATATCAAAATTAGAATTCTCTGAAATTCTATGTTTAAATTCTATGAGTATTTGATAAATAAATAATTAAATACTCTAAGAGAGAAATTTCTATCGTTTTATATTCACACGGATTATAAAAAGAAAATTCAAAAAATCTATCAAGATCAAAATATTTAGATAAATTATTAATTTATTCCTCATTGGAATTCGTAACTAATTTAGAAATCAGTAAAGTGAATATTTAAAGAAAGAAATTCAGTAAAATATTAACTAAATTATCAAACCTTTTCGAGAAAGATAGCTCAAGAAAAATCTTATCCGACTCGAACCTTGAATCAGACTATAACCAAGACCAAACTCTTTTGTCAATTTCGAGGAAAGAAGGTGTGACTAGTTTAGAAAAATACAGTCAAAACTCCTGCCAAATCTGAAACTAAGTTAAGACCCTTCAAATTGATTTGTGGATCAAGGTTATAGAATTCGAGGAATTCTGGTATGAAATTTAGAATTATGATCAAGAATTTTGGGGATACTGATTCAAGAAATACTCCTTGTATTCAAAAGAAAATCAAACTGAAATCTTGCATTGAAACCGTGTTTTCTTAAAGAACTGTCTTACGCCAAGATGCTGGAGGGAGCATTTGGTATATGTTTTTCTAAGGGAAGTTCGGTTGCAACAGCTGTCGGGGAATGTTCAAAACGACAACTCACGCGGCAAAGCCTACCCAGGTCTTGATTAGCCTCGGTATGGTTGAAAATGGTGCACTTCCGGTACAATGGGCGAGGGCCGACGAAGCGGTCCCTGAGTGAAGTGCAGGACACCTACGGAGGATCCTGGAGGGTTCTGACCAGGCGATGCACGGGCTCGCGGTGCCTAGGACACCCATGCGTATGTCGTGAAAGATATGTATGATGGACGAAATGATTATTGTAATCTGTTACTAGATCTCGTTTTGCTGACCAGCTGGTCTCAACGAAGAGTCCAGAGTGATACTGTTTTTTGAGAAACAAGAGACTTGATGGAATTTTTGAGTAATGACATCTGTAACCACTAACTATTTGTCAATGGATTATTTTATCTGTTAAAGTTTTAAAGAGGAGTGTGTGCGTATCTGTATTCGAAAAGCAAAAGTTAAGAAAGGCATTTAATTATGGGTGGGTGAGTAATTGTCTGGTTCTACCGATTCCAGTGGGGTTGGGTGGTGGCTAACCCATAGGCCGGATGGGGTTAGGCTGGAATCAGTGGAGTTAAATTGAAATAATAGGAATACGCTTAGAATTCGAGTAGTTAAATAAAAACCTGAAGAATTTCTCAAATGAGTAGATCAATGGTTGTGCCGCCTGACTTCGGCTAGGAAAAAAGCGTTGATTTTCTCAAATGATTAGATGTGCCTGATATCGGTTAGGAAAAAAAGCCTTGATTTCTTCAAGCTAAGTCAGTGATAGTTTTCCTTCTATCTGGTTTAATCAGGTGAAGGATAGTTTAGTCTCTTGACCCCATTAGAAAATTCGTTAAGAAAATAAAAAAGGTGGAATCGTCCCTGTTTTTCGGGCAAGGGAAATTTTTTTCGTTTTCTGTTTCGGAATGACCACCAGATTAGTCCCATGTCCACACATTCAAGGGCGAGGCCTCGAGTGGGAAACCCTGCCCCGCACAAGAGGAAGCTACTTCCGCTGTGCTAGCAACCGGGATCCGGTGCGTGGAGGGAGCAGAGGGGTCTCAAGCTGGTATCAGAGCGCTATTATAAACTTATGAAACACCAGCAGAAATTGCCTAAAATTTTAAAGTAAATCTGGGAAATAATGTTTTCACTTTTTAAGATTATGTTTGAAATGAACTTCATAAATTGAAAACTCATAAATTGACCTGGATTTTTAGATGGATACCCCAAATTTGTCTAGCATTCCTGGACTCTCCCAGAGTCAGGATATGATCGCCTTTGCCTTCAAAAATATCATCAACTCCGCTACAACCTGAGAAAGCAGAGTGAGACTTGCTCGTCACTTTGAGGAACTATACTTTCCTGATCCAGTAGAGCGATGTCAGCATATGTGGTTCTCTGGAGGGTGAAGTATTCACATCAATACCAATCAACAAGAGAGACTCAGACAGAATATCTCGCTAGCCATGATCTTGATAAGGCTAGGAGTTATTCATTATGTACAACTCTATAATCATTCACCCCGAAATTTTAGAATTTCTTGCCGTATTTTTAGACTTCTTATCCGCTTTATTCCTAGGAGAAGAATTACAGCACCATTATCAATGATGAATCGTGTATATCATAGCATGTCTCCATCGCAGTATCGCCTTTTTATGCGTACGCGATTGAGGCGGTGACATTTTACCTCAGGAAGAGGTTCTGTCCTCCGGGCTTCCTGGAAACCAAAATGAATGAGTTCTTAGAACTGAGGCAGGATAGCCGACGATTGAAGAATACCATTAGGCATTTGTTCTTCTCCTCAAATATTCTCCACTTTTGGATGAAGAGCAGCTGATGGCCAGATTCATTCGAGGGATGAACGAACCATTGGACACTTTAGTGAAAAATGCCAAACCAGTCTCAATGGCAAAAGCTGTCATAATGGCAAAAGGACTTTGCCAAAGCATTTGTTGTTAAGGTCCCGCCGAAGCCTGCACCCTCAAACTTTAAAAGGTTCCAAACCCCCGGAAGTGCTTCAAACTTTCCATCCCCAAAGAGGCAGCAAGGCCCTAATCAGAATCAAGATGCTGGGAGATTCAGAAGTGAAGGAAGACCCTTCCCTCAGAACACTTTCTCAGGAGCCCCACCTCTTTCAAGGATTCAGAGGGATGAGCTTAGAAGTGAGAACAGGTGTTTTGGGTGTCAGGGTTTCGGTCACCATCTTAAAGACTGCCCGACTCATGCCATGTCAAGAGGACAGGGAAGTCAAGGACCCAGAGTGTAGAGACCAACCCCTTTGTATCAGTCAAATCAGGGTCTGTCTCGCCAAAATCAGGGCAATCCCAGGAGGACTCCAGCTCAACCATCTGCCTCTGTTCAAAGTAATGAACTCCCTCCCAGAACTGGGGTAACCAAAGAGAAAGAGTTCCGCCCCAATCTGCAGCCGCAGCCAGAGCAGCTACAATAGCAAAAGTAGTAGAAGAGAAAAGAGGTCAGATTTATGCCGCGATTGAGAACCAAGGACCAAATCGTCAATTCTTTGTCATCCATGCTCCAGCTGAGTATAAGGGTAAGCCATTTAAGCTTTTTATTGATTCAGTCAGTACTCATTCATTTATTTCCCCGGGATGCTTACGTAAGCTAGTCTTAGAGAACAAAAGTCAGGGAAACCTATGCAAATTATTGAATTGGCCAGTGGGAAGATTCTTTTCACTCACCATGAGACAGATCGTATTCAGTTTAATCTAGATGGAAATGTAACTGACTACCAGTTCAAAGTCTTACCTTTGGGAGTTTTCGACGGAATCCTTGGAATGGATTGGCTCCACAAAAAATCAAGCTGACATTCACTGTTGCAATGGAACCATTTCCTTCCGTGACCTTCACGGGAACAAAGTTCAAGGAACTGGAATTTCCTGATCCCCAGTTCTATAATTAGTAAAAGCTTCTAGGTTACTGAAAGGACTTAGAAAGAAGCAGCTCATTTATGTTGTCAAAATGAATCCGATAGACACAAAGTTAAAGGCTAAAGGACCAGAATGGTTAAGTGAGTATGATGATTTATTCCCAGCAGAGCTAACTCAGATGCCTCCGATTCGAGAAGTAGATCATGAGATAGAATTGACCCCCGGAGCTCAGACAGTAGCCCAACGCAGGTACAAAATGCCAGTCCTTGAAGCCATTGAACTCAAGAAACAGCTTAGGCAGCTGTTAGAACAAGGGTTAGTAAGACCCAGTGTTTCACCTTGGGGAGAGCGCCAGTTCTCTTTCAGAAAAAGAAGGATGGAACCTTAAGACTCTATGTGGATTACAGAGGTCTCAATCAGCTGACAGTTAAGAATAAGTATCCTATCCCCAGAATTGATGAGCTTCTGGATAGACTAAATGGAGCCCAAATCTTCACAAAGATAGATCTCAAATCAGGGTATTACCAGATTAGGATTAATGATCAAGATATCTCGAAGATAGCCATCAATACTCACTAAGGGCACTATGAATTTACTATCATGTTGTTTGGATTGACAAACGCCCCAGCTACATTCAATCGCCTAATGCATGACATTCTCAGAGAATACTTGGATAATTTTGTTCTTGTTTTCTTTGATGATATTCTGATTTACTCAAAGAATGTAGCTGACCATGAAGCTCGCGTCCGTAAAGTTCTTGAGATTCTAAGGAAACACCAACTCTTTGCAAAAAAGAGCAAATGCACTTTCTCTGTCGACCATGTTGAATACTTGGGCTTTTTGGTATCCAAAGACGGAATTTCTCCAGACTCCGCAAAAGTCCAAGCAGTCATAGATTGTTGGCCTGAACCAAAGACAGTGAAAGAAGTCAAGGGATTCTTGGGATTAACTGGTATAAATAGAAGCCTCCCCCTTTGTAAAAGCTTAATGGTGTTTATGCACTGTTACTCTACTCCTGTCTGAGCCATGTCGTCCTGAGCCCCATCTACATTGAATTTTTTAATAATTCAATTGTTTTTGGCCTAATCCTCTCCAAAGTGAATTGGTGGCCACTCTTGCTTCAAACAAGAGTAGAACCCTCAATCCCTCAAGTCAAAGGAGAGCTTACAAGCTCCATGTAAGCTAATTTGCTTACTTTGTTTACGAATTTTTAATGAAAAATCTATGGTTCTCTTGATTTTTATGTTTTGTAAATGATTGAATTAAATTTAAATGCTATGCCTTTGATAAAAGGTGGTGCACCCCCTTCTCTTCTTTACATTCTAACCTTTCTTAATCCTAGAAAGATTAACTAAGAGCTTTTTATGGTTCTCTTGATTTTTATGTTTTGTAAATGATTGAATTAAATTTAAATGCTATGCCTTTGATGAAAAGGCGGTGCACCCCCTTCTCTTCTTTACATTCTAACCTTTCTTAATCCTAGAAAGATTAACTAAGAGATTAATTAAACTCTTCTTATTGTTTACTCTCTTGAATCTAGAAAATTGTGTAGATTAGAGTTCTATATTTTCTAATATGGGATTAATTAAGTTAAGTTAAGATAGATAAAAGTGAGAAATGGTCAGCCATACAAAGGAGGTTATGGAAAAATTTTCCAAAATTTTGTGAAAAAGAAAGTTTGTTTTTATGTTATTCCAAAAGAGTAATTCCCACCATTTTTGCATCTAAAAGAAATATTCTAATTACTCCATGTACATATTCACCTATGAATATGAATGGATATCACTGATATTAATTATTAAAATTGATTTTTATGCATAGAAAGATGCATAATGGAATTTTTTATTATAAAAGTGTTATTCTTATTAAATTTGAATTCTATGCATAAAAAGATGCATAAAGAATTTTTTTTTATTATAAAAGTGTTATTCTTATTAAATTTGAATTCTATGCATAGAGAGATGCATAAAGGAATTTTTTTAATTATAAAAGTGTTATTCTTAATAAATTTAATTTCTATGCATATTAAAGAAAATTTTTTATTATAAAAGTGTTATTCTTATTAAATTTGATTTCTATGCATAGAAAGATGCATAAAGGAATTTTTTTATTACAAAAGTGTTATTCTTATTAAATTTGATTTCTATGCATAGAAAGATGCATAATGGAATTTTTTTAGTACAAAAGTGTTATTCTTATTAAATTTGATTTTCATGCATAGAAAGATGCATAAAGGATTTTGTTTTTTACAAAAGTGTTATTCTTATTAAATTTGATTTTTATGCATAGATAGATGCATAAAGGAATTTTTTTATCATAAAAGCATTATTCTTATAAAATTTGATTTTTATGCATAAATAGATTCATAAAGGAATTTTTTTTATTTTAAAAGTGTTATTCCTATTAAAATTGATTTTTTGTATAAATAGATGCATAAAAGGATTTTCTTTTATATAAAAGTGTTATTCCCATTGAAGTTGATTTTTATGCATAAATAGATGCATAAAGAATTTTTATATCAAAATTAGAATTCTTTGAAATTCTATGTTTAAATTCTATGAGTATTTGATAAATGAATAATTAAATACTCTAAAAGAGAAATTTCTATCGTTTTATATTCACACGGATTGTAAAAAGAAAATTCAAGAAATCTATCGAGATCGAAATATTCAGATAAATAATTAATTTATTTCTCATTGGAATTCGTAACTAATTTAGAAATCAGTAAAGTGAATATTCAAAGAAAGAAATTTAGTAAAATAGTAAACTAAATTATCAAACCTTTTCGAGAAAGATAGTTCAGGAAAATCCTATCTTTACTCGAACCTTGAATCAGACTATGACCAAGACCAAATTCTTTTGTCAGTTTTGACCAGTTTAGAAAAATATACTCAAAACTCTCGCTAAATCCGAAACTAAGTTGAGACCCTTCAAATTAATCTGTGGATCAAGGTTATAGAATTCGAGGATTTCTGGTATGAAATTCAGAATTACGATCATGAATTTTGGGGATACTGATTTAAGAAATACTCCTTGTATTCAAAAGAAAATCAAACTGAAATCTTGCATTGAAACCCTGTTTTCTTAAAGGATCGTCTTACGCCAAGATGCTGGAGGGAGCATTTGGTATATGTTTTTCCTAGGGAAGTTTGGTTGCAATAGCTGGCGGGGAGTGTTCATAGGGCAGCTCATGCGGCAAAGCCTACCGAGGTCTTGACCAGCCTCCCTCGGTATGGTTGAAAATGGTGCGCTTCTGGTATTACGATGGGTGAGGGCCCCTGAGTGAAGTGCCAAGATAGCTAAGGAGGATCCTGGAGGGTTCTGGACGAGGTGATGCACGGGCTCGTGTGGTGCCTACTAGGACACCCATGCATATGTCATGGAAGCTATGTATGAAGGACGAAATGATTATTATAATCTGTTACTAGATCTCGTTGCTAACCAGCTGGTCTCACGGAGAGTCCAGAGTGATACTATTTTTTGAGAAACAAGGGACTAGATGGAATTTTTGAGTAATGGCATCTGTAACCATTGTCAATGGATTATTTTATATGTTAAAGTTTTAAAGAGGAGTGTGTGCATATCTATATTCGAAAAGCAAAAGTTAAGAAAGGCATTCAATTATGGGTGGGTGAGTAATTGTCTAGTTCTACCGATTCTAGTGGTTGGGTGGTGGCTAACCCATGGGTCGGATGGGGTTAGGCTAGAATCAGTGGAGTTTTAATAATTAAATTGAAATAATAGGAATACGCTTAGAATTCGAGTGGTTAAATAAAAACCTGAAGAATTTCTCAAATGAGTAGATCAATGGCTGTGCCTAACTTCGGTTAGGAAAAAAGCATTGATTTCCTCAAATGATTAGATCAACGGCTGTGCCTGATATTGGTTAGAAAAAAAGCGTTGATTTCTTCAAGCTAAGTCAGTGATAGTTTTTCTTCTATTTGGTTTAATCAGGTGAAGGATAGTTTAGTCTCTTAACCCCGTTAGAAAATTCGTTAAGAAAATCAAAAAGGTGGAATCGTCCCCGTTTACCAGGCAAGGAAAATTGTCTCGGTTTCGGTTTCGGTTTCGGAATGACCACCAGATTAGTCCCATGTCCAGACATTCAAGGGCGAGGCCCTGAGTGGAAAACCTTGCCCCGCGCAAGAGGAAGCTACTAGGGGGCAGAGGGGTCTCATAGCTAAAAAGCTAGGGATCACTCACATTCAGCCTGCTCCGTTCCAAATTTGCATGGCTGACCAGAGAAGGGTTTGACGTGCATTCAGATGTATGGGGTCCTACGAAGACCGTGTCTATGGGAGGCTGCAGGTACTATGTCACTTTCATTGATGACCACACAAGGAAAGTGTGGGTATATTTCATGAAGGAGAAGAGTGAGGTGTTCACTCACTTTCAGAATTTCAGAGTTTTGGTTGAAAAGCAAACAGGAAAATATGTCAAGTGCCTAAGGTCAGATGGAGGGGGAGAATACTTCTCCAATGAGTTCTCTGAATTTTTGAAGAAGAATGGTATTCGGAGACAGTTCACATGCAGATACACTCCGCAGCAAAATGGAGTTGCTGAGCGGAAAAACAGGCACATTGCAGAGATTGCGCGAGCATTGATGGAAGAGAAGAATATGCCGCATTGCTATTGGGCTGAGGCTGTTTCTACAGCAGTATACATCATGAACAGGACTCCAACTGCAGCCATACATGATGTAACTCCAGAGGAGAGGTTTACTGGCAGAAAACCAGATTTGTCTCATCTGAAAGTCTTTGGATGCATTGCATATGTGCATGTGCCAGATGAGCTGCGAACTAAGCTGGATCCAAAAGCTGAAAAATGTGTGTTTATTGGATACTCCCTTGAGCAAAAGGGATACAGGTGTTATAACCCTACTACACGTGAGTTGAGGGTAAGCAGGGATGTCGTCTTTGATGAGATGAGCAGCTGGTATGCTACTGAAAAAGAAGCTGTCGGGGCTGATGTGAGTGGAGTTGCACAGAATGCAGGTCAGCAATCACAGTCTTTGAGTGGACCAGGAGAGTCCTCATCTAGTGGGTCTGTTGATAGACCATGGAGTGGCAGGCTGCGTCATAATACCAGTCCTGCAAATGTGATTACTACATCACGAAAAGGAAAAGAGAAAGTGGTTGAGCTCCTTGGTATGCCTGACATTTTTGCAGGGCATTCTCATGTTGATGGAGAGTCTAGTGGCTCAGATATGAGCCTTGATGAGGAGCTTGGGATCCCAGCTATGAGAACACCTGGTGTAAAGAAGGCTATGAAAGCCATGAATGAAAAGCTGCGAAGATCAGGGAGAGTGAAGAACCCTGTGCAGAGATTTACATATGATGGTTATGTGGCACATCACTATGCATATATGGCAAAGGTTGTGCAGGTTGTTGAGCCCACATGCATTGATGAGGCTGTTGGAAATGTGAATTGGGAGAAACCTATGGATGAGGAGATGGATGCACTATATGGAAATGAAACTTGGGATTTAGTGCAATTGCCTGAAGGCAAGAAAGCCATTGGATACAAGTGGGTGTACAAAGTTAAACATAACAGTGATGGAAGCATAAACAGGTACAAGGCTAGATTGGTAGCCAAAGGATATGCGCAGACATATGGGATTGATTATGAGGAAACTTTCAGCCCAGTTGCCAAGATGGCAACGGTGAGAGTTGTGATAGCAGTGGCTGCGTCAAAGAAATGGTCTTTACATCAGATGGATGTAAAGAATGCATTCTTGCATGGGGATTTGCAAGAAGAGGTGTATATGTTGCAGCCACCTGCTGGTTATGAGGATGTGGGTCACCCCGAGCATGTTTGCAGGTTGAAGAAAGCCTTGTATGGCTTAAAGCAAGCACCAAGAGCATGGTCTGACAAGATTTCTGAATATCTTGTCACTATTGGCTTTCATGTAGCCAATGCAGATTTCTCATTGTATGTGAGACATGGTGATAGAGGAGTTGTGCTTGTTGTCATCTATGTAGATGACTTGATCATTACGGGGGACCATGATGCAGAGATCTTTGATGTAAAGATCTTGCTTAGACAGAAGTTCGAGATGAAGGATCTGGGGGAGCTCAGATATTTCTTGGGCATTGAGGTGATTAGGTCACCACATGGTATTGGATTACTGCAGAGACAGTATGGCTTGGACATGTTGTCCAAGTATGGTATGACAGGCTGTAAGCCTATTTCTGTGCCATTGGATCAGAATGGCAAGTTGAGTGCAGACTCAGGAGAGATCTTGGAGGATCCTACTATGTATAGGAGCATAGTAGGAAGCTTGATCTACATGACGATCACCAGACCAGATTTGAGCTATGCTGTTGGGTTGGTGAGTCAGTTTATGCAGGTTCCACGGAAACTGCATTTAGATGCAGTGAGACGCATACTGAGGTATGTGAGGTCTACTTTGCATTGTGGACTATTCTATGAGACTGGGACAGAGATATGTGTACATGGGTACACAGATGCTGATTGGGCTAGTAGTATCTCAGATAGAAGATCTACCAGTGGATTCATGTTTTCTTTGGGGAGTGCTGCTGTGACTTGGAGCAGCAAGAAGCAGCCTACGGTTGCTCTATCGAGTACAGAGGCCGAGTATAGAGGAGCTGCTATGGCAGCATGTGAGGTAGCTTGGTTGAGAAAGCTACTTGCAGATTTGGGTCTATCTGTGGATAGACAAGTTGTCATTTTCTGGTCAACATTAGCAGTATACAGTTGGCCAGGAACCCAGTCTTCCATGCTCGTACGAAGCACATAGAGGTCCACTACCACTTCGTCAGAGAGAAGGTCTTGGCAGGAGACCTTGACCTTGTTTATGTCAGCACAGAGGATCAGGTAGCTGACATCTTCACCAAAGCATTGGGTACAGAGAAGCTCCGCAGATTCAGGGCTTCGCTTGGTGTACATGAGATGGAGTTGAGCTCGAGGGGGAGTGTTGAGATATCGAGCTCTAGTGAGGCGGTGGACACTGATGACCCGCCTGGGGGATAGGCCCCGCACTTACACCACTGGCATGGTTGGTGAGATCTTGGGTGATATGCGGCCAGTGGGATGACAGGCTGTGTGACAGCTATTCTAGAGACTGGCATAGTTATAGCGCCAGCTCATTTAGTCGGGTTCACACTATAGAGAACCCGTGTATGTATTTGGTTGAGTACCTTTCATATTGTGTGTACTCTTATCTTGTATATGGTGTGTTGAGTGTTGAGTAGAGAAGAAGAAGAAGGGCATTTTCCATACCAGGGGTTTCTCGCTCTGCGAAATCTGATGGTCAATACCCATAGATCAGCCTATTGATGGGGCAATTATGGATGATACATTGGATGAGGAAAGGGTAGCCATACAGGCGGCACCAAAATGGCTAGTGTAGATATTGTGGGATAGCAAATTAGCTACTTCTTTATCTAGTAGGACACACGATGTTCTCATCATGCATCTTATTCTTTTGTGGATCATGCTCTCATTGCCAGTATATGCAATAAAGATGAACCTATTTCTTATGAGAAAGCACAAGAAGGATGAGTACGACTAAATCCTTAAAAATGACACTTGGTGTAAGATTCCTCCCTCCAGCTTTTTGAGGTATGCAGGTGTAAGATCCTCCCCTTCTGATCTTATAATTATTCCCCTCTATGAAATAAAAGAAAGATTCTATTTTACCCTGTTTTGACCTAGAGAGAGAAAATATCTAGAGAGAGATAGTCCAAAATTGAGATATTTTTGGATAGAAAAATCCTCCTAGTGTTTAAAATGAATTCCCCTAAAATAGAAATTCAAAAAGAACTTTCCAATGTGCAATTGGAATTAATTGGAAATGAGTATAAAGGACCTTAGCCTAAGGGTCTAGATTTTCAGAAATTTTTGGATTATGGTCCAATTAAGGTTCCTATGGGCCAATAAAATCAATCCATGTGTGGGGAGGAGATAAATCCAATTTGTAAAAGAAAAATACCCAAAAATGAGTAAATGCCCACATAAGATGAAGAGTTGACTATGTACAAGGTTTATTAGTAAAAAACTATGAGTATTACTAAAAAAATTTCAGATATTTTGGGTATAATGATTCCATTTTGACACATGTGTAAGGAAAGGGGATCCCTTCAAGGAGGTGCCTACTTCACATGCTTGAATGAGTTTTAAACTCAAAAATAATGTGATATTTTTATCTCTCCTCTCTCTTGGATCAAATCGAATAAAAAAGGAACCAAACTAGGTCCAAATCTGGTCCAAATTCAACCAAATTGAAATCTAGAAAATTCTAGAAATTAGTTGGCCTTGGTTAGAGCCTCCCTCTCCTATAAATAGAACCTGAGTCTTTGTAAAAAAATATGAGAATTATACTATGCCAAAATTATACTAAAATAATGCTAATTTTTACTATTCTCTAAAATTCTCTCCAAATTGAAGAAATTGGAGCTTCCCTCTTTCTTCAATCTCCATTGGTGACTCCATCAACACACCAAACCAATTGATTGGTTAGGGGCCTCTACCGTGAGTAAAGAATCAAGCAATTTGTAAGGTAAATGATGAATTTTGATCTTTTCTATAATTTCTCAATGTTTCTCTCTTCTCAACCCCTCTCAAGCTTGAGAAGCTTAATTGGAATTATTTTTGAATGCTATTGAAGTTAATTGATGAATGATAGTAAAGAATTACATAAATTTTTATTTATGCTTAATTTTAATGGTTTTTATGTAATTTCTCTCTCTCTCACTCAAAGAATGGTCATTCTCATGACCTATTCTCAATCCAAATGAAGCTTCTCATAAAGCTTTTCCTTAATCCAAGATTAATCTATGCTTGTTTAATTGGAGGCCAAATTAATGGGTTTTTTTAATGCTTTTAATTTATGTATTTCATGAATATTGATGATTCAATCCATTATGGGTTAATGATCCAATTAGGGATCATTCTAATCATTCCCTTAATGTTAAGCTTTATCCTTTAAAATAATTGAGATTTATCAGTCATAGCAACGGAGCTATGGTAAAATTTCTGTAAAAATTACACATAAAATAATTTCATTCAAAGCATGAAAAGAGGACTTCCTACCATATTCTAGGAATTATCATCCTAGATTAATTGAAAGAATTTCATTGTAATCATGGAGAAATTGATTTTTATGTTATGCATAATTGATGAATTAAGAAAAAGAGAATTTCTAGTAATTAAATTTTATGTTAAAAAGAGTAATCCCCATCGTATGAGTATCTTAAAGGGTTAATTTCATTCTAGGCATAGAAAAATGTATACTAGAAATATTTTATTATAAAAGTGTGATTTTCATCATAAATGATTTTATGCATAAAAGAAATTCTTTTATATTAAAAGAACGATTTTCATCATAAATGATTTGTATGCATAAACATATGCATAAAATATTTTTTTATATTAAAAGTGAGATTTTCATCATAAATGGATTTTATGCATAAATTAGATGCATAAGAGAAATTCTTTTATTCTAAAAGTGTAATTCCTACCAAATTGGATTTATGCATGGAAAGATGCATAAAGAATTTATTTTAACCCAAAAGTGTTATTCTCATCAATTTTGATTTTATGCATAGAAAGATGCATAAAGAATTTTATTTTTGATTCAAAAGAGATATTCTTATCAATTTTGATTTTATGCATAGAAAGATGCATAAAGAATTTTATTTTTAATTCAAAAGAGATATTCTTATCAATTTTGATTTTATGCATAGAAAGATGGATAAAGAATTTTATTTTTAATTCAAAAAAGTTATTCTTATCAATTTTGATTTTATGCATAGATAGATGCATAAAAGATTTATTTTTTTCTAAAAGTGTTAATTTCATTAAGATGAAAATTTATGCATAGAAAGATGTATAAAAGATTTATTTTTATTTTGAAAGTATCATTTTTATTAAAATGGAATTTACGCATAGTAAATAAAAGGATTATTATAAAAGTGTTATTCCTACTAAAGTTGTCTTTATGCCTAATAAGATGCGTATGAGATGTGATAGGATGTGATAAGATGTGTATGAGATGTGATAAGATGTGATAGGATGCGTATGAGATGTGATAGGATGTGATAAGATGCGTATGGGAGTGATAGGATGTGATAAGATGCGTATGAGATGTGATAGGATCTGATAAGATGCGTATGAGATGTGATAGGATGTGATAAGATGCGTATGGGATGAGTTAGGATGTGATAAGATGTGTATGGGATGAGGTAAGAAGTGTATCTGTGATGGGATAAGACGTATATGGGTTGTGACAAGGCGAGAATGGATGTGATGTAAAAGAATAGATGTGAAGGCGTATGTGGATATATGAATGGGAATGTAGAAATGGATGTATGGATATGGATGTTGATATAGATGTATGAATGTAAATGTGGATCTGGATGTGCGAATGAGGATGTGGATGTGGATGTATGAATATGAACGTGCATATGGATGTATGGATAAGGATGTGGATATAGATGTGGATATGGATGTGGATGTGGATGTGGATGTATGAATGTAGATGTGGATGTGGATGTATGAATATGAACGTGGATATGGATGTATGGATAAGGATGTGGATATAGGTGTGGATGTGGATGTATGAATATGAATGTGGATATGGATGTATGGATATAGATGTGGATATGGGTGTGGATGTGAAAATGGATGTATGAATGTGGATGTGGATGTATGAATGTAGATATGGATGTGGATGTATGGATGTATGAATGTAGATATGGATGTGGATGTATGGATGTGGGTGTGGATGTATGAATGTAGATGTGGATGTGGATGTATGAATATGAACGTGGATATGGATGTATGGATAAGGATGTGGATATGAGTGTGGATGTGGAAATGGATGTGGATGTATGGATGTGGATGTGGATGTATGAATGTAGATGTGGATGTGGATGTATGAATATGAACGTGGATATGGATGTATGGATAAGGATGTGGTTATATATGTGGATATGGGTGTGGATATGGAAATGGATATATGAATGTGGATGTGGATGTATGAATGTAGATATGGATGTGGATGTGGATGTATGGATGTGGATGTGGATGTATGAATGTAGATGTGGATGTGGATGTATGAATATGAACGTGGATATGGATGTATGGATGTGGATGTGGATATGGATGTATCAATATGGATGTGTATGTATGGAAGTGGATGTATGAATGCAGATGTGGTGGATGTGGATATGGATGAGGATGTATGAATGCAGATGTGGATGTGTATGTATGGTTATGGATATGGATGTGGATATGGATGAGGATGTATGAATGCAGATGTGGATGTGTATGTATGGTTGTGGATATCGATGTGGATGTATGAATGTGGATGTGTACGAGGACTAATGAATGCGAATATGTATGTGAATGGATAGGATGTCGAGATGAGTAAATGGATGAGATGTGATGATAGGTGAATCAGAATGTGAATGACTGATATAAGATGAATAAATGAGATGTAATGAGAAATGTATGTGATAAGATGTAAGGTAAATTAAGAAAGATAGGAATGGATAATATGTGATGTGAATGAATCTGAGGTGATGAGATGGAAAATGATGTGATTGGATGAGAATGAGTACACATATGAATGGAAAATGATGTGATTGGATGAGAATGAGTACACATATGAATGGAATGTGGAATAAGTAATGTGGACTGATGAAGGATAATGTGGAAAGACGAGAGTTCAATATAGAAACTGTATTTATGACCTTTTTGTAAATGACTGTTTTATGTTAAGAATGCTGGGGAAGTATTTTGACCATCTTATGATTAAGGTCGTGGAGACCTAACTGATAAAATTGCAACTGCTGACGGAGAGTCAATGGAGGACGTCTCGTGTAGCAACATCGGTCGAGGTCTTGACCAGCCTCGGTTCGATTTAAATGGTGAGCTTCCGGTACAGTGGATGAGGGACCAAGGAAGCGACCTATGAGTGAAGCGCTAGAAGGATCCTAGAGGGTGCTGACCATACGGTGCTCGGGTCACCGAAGATACCCACACGTGCATCGTGGAAGATATTGGAATAAGGAGTAAGGTGACCTGTGAAGGATCCTAGAGGGTGCTGACCATACGGTGCTCTGGGTCGCCGAAGATACCCACACGTGCATTGTGGAAGATATTGGAACAAGGAGTAAGAGTTGTTTTCTGAAACCGGACATGGATCTGGTTGATTCACCTTGCTGGTCCTCAACGGATGAGTCCATGGCTCTTTTATATGGATCTGTTGGTGGTTGATCTTGCTGATCTTCAACGGAGATTCCATCTTGATTTTTATAAGTGAATATATTGTCAGCAGGTACTATGAGCTAGGGACTATCGAAAAGGCCCCTGAGTGAGCAGGTGGTGAGCGTTCTGGTTGCCAATGATGCCATAGATACTCCGATGAAGGAATGAATGGGAATTAAGATTCAACCGGATACTTTGAAAGATTATGATCGGTGACACTATGGTTTCACTAAATGATTGCTTTAAAAATAGTTGAATCTGGGAAAAAGGCAATTTCATATTGGGTGTGTAAGTGACTGGCATTAAATTTGCTTGAAATTCCGGCTAGGGGGCCTGGGAACTCTTTTCCCAGGTACCCGGGACAAAACCTAACCAAATTCTTAATTGGATCCCATCACTACAGTGGTTGGGCGGTTGGCTAACCCATGGGACTGGATGGGGTTAGGCTGGACTGATGGATCCATAAAATGAGACTCCTTTCTGTTATTACGATAGATGAAGTAAATCTCGGATAGTAATTATTCTATGGATAGGAATCAATGCTGTGCCTCTTGATGGGGGAAAAAGCGTTGATCTCTATGATCCAAGTACAAGTTCCTTCCTTGATCTGGCCGAGTATCTTTATGGGTGCGGTCGGATGAGTTTGATCAGTAATGATCTTGACTACATTAGAGCAAAATTTTATCCTGGAGGAATCGCCTGTGCTTTCCGGGCAAGAGAAGTTTTTTCGAGTTCGATTTTGGAAGAATCGAGGAATTAGTCACCTGTCCTGGGCAAGGCCCCGAGTGTAGGACCCTGCCCCGTGCTAGATATACTACTTCCACTGCTAGCACGCCGAATCCGTTGCGTGGTGGGGGACAGGGATCTTACAGTTGGTATCAGAGCAAATTGGCTAATGAGGATCAACTGAGAAGCCAAAAATGTCAAAAATTTATGAAGTAACAGTAAAAGGTTGGAATTGTGTGATGAAATTCATACAAATTGATATTCAGACTGAAATTCATAAGTTAGTAATTGGGTCTTCAGATGGAAGTACCGCAATTGTATGGAATCCTTGACTTGCTTGAGGCCTAGACATGATGGTATTTACCTTATAATTCCAAGGATCATGACTACCCATATATATCGAGGGTATAACTGCAGCTCTTTACTGGCAGTATATACGAGTAAATCTAAGACCTTGAAATTATAAGCTAAAATGCTATCCAGATGATGAATTCGAATGTGGTTGATATGATTTTTAAATTCTGGTTGTGAACTGATGAGTTGATTTGGATTCTGATTGAAAAATGATGATTCCTGAAATTTGGTTGAAATGTAATAAGCCGAGCAAAACCAGAAGGAGAGTTAGTGAAGCCATGTTCAGATGCAACATCCTCTTTTGGAGTATCTGTTAGCCTTGGCCTCTCTTGCCTTAGCTTCTTATTGAGCTTGCTTGATTTTTTCTTTTGCGAGCTCCCTCCATTGTTTTAAAAGATGTTCTTGCAAAAGCATCTCTTGGGTCATTGGTCCAAAATATTTTTTAAGCTTACTTCTATTGACGTAACCCTCCATTTGTATGCCCTCAATTGTTTCAATTCTAACTGACCCTTAAGGTGTGATCTCGGACACTCGAAAAGGTCCTAACCCTCTGTACTTGAGTTTCTTTTTTCTGGTGCTTCCTACACCATACATGAGGACAAGGTCCCTCGTTTCTAGTTCCTTTTGTTTTAAGTTATTGTTAAACCAATGTTTCCTTCGTAATTTTTTGACCGTAAGTTCATGTGATGCAATTAGTCTGGTTTCATCAAGTTTCTCTAAATCTATTAGCCTTTCAGCTAATGCATTCTCAATCAAATGTTCTTGCACTACAATTCTCAAGCTTGGAACTAGGTGCTCCATAGGCATTACTGCTTCAACACCATAAGCTAGACAAAAGGGAGTATATCCTGTCTCGTCGCTACCTTATACGATGTTTGATATGCCCATAAAGTTGCCATTAGCTCATGTCCCCAATCCGTTTGACTTCCTTGTACATAAAATCTTGTTTGTTCTCTCCGCTTGACCCCATTAGCCTGTGGATAATAAGGGGATGACTTTCTGTGGACTACAAGGAATGCAACAAGTAAGTGATCAATCACCTCATTAATGAATTATGAACCGTGATCATTGATTAACTCTAATGGGCGACCAAATCTTGAAATTATTTATTCATATAAGAACTTAGCTGTTGTTCATGCATCAGCTCGCTTAGAGGCTCTGGCTTCTATCCATTTCATGAAATAGTCTGTGGCCACAATCATATATTAGGCTTGTGATAGATGCCAGCTGGACTAATAAGTCCAACAAAATCAATTCCCCATTTCTCAAAAGGTTGTCTTACAATAACAGGGGTCAGTGGCATCATGTCCCTTTGTTGTGGGATAGCAAATTGTTGACACTCGTCACACCTTTTAACAAACTCTATGGCATCCCCGACCAATGTAGGCTACCATAGTCCTACTTGAAGCACCTTGCGAGCTGTAATCTCTCCAGCGAAATGTCCAACTACCCCTAAATGTGCTTCATTCAATATTGTGACGAACTCATCTTCCTACACGTATCTCCTTACGACATTGTCCTTACCTAGCTTGTATAGTTCTCCAGCAATTAATTGATAAGGTGCAACCAGCTTAACAAGCTACCGCATTTATCTTTGTTCAAGGGTTGTTCTTGCGGGAAACCATAAGCTAGATAATCTGGTATTTTTTTGCTCCATTCGGGAACCATTTCCAATTTGAACAAACAAGCATCAGGAAGGTCATTATCAACACCCATTGTCGATTCCCCATTTGGAACCTCGACATATGATCGGCCAACACATGTTGTGTTCCCTTTCTCACCGTAAACTGTGAAGTCAAATTCCAATAGTAATAACAGCCAGCTTGTGATTCTTTCCGTGGTGCAAGGCTTGTTCTCACCAAGTATAATAAAGCCTGATGGTCCACAAAGAATACAAATTTATTGGCCAAAAGGTAATGTTGATACTTCTTGACTACATAAACCATGGCCAACCCTTCTCGTTCTATGGTAGTATAATTCACCTTTGCATTATTCAATTGGCAACTAACAAAGCAGACTGGGTAGTCCAATTTGAACTTACCAGGTTGTGCCAATACATATCCAAAAGCAAAGTTTGATGCATCGATGTGTACATGAAATATAAGGACCCAATCAGGTGGTCTCAAAATTGGTGCACTAGCCAACGCTTGCTTCAATCTATCATATGCTTCTTAGCATTCTTCACTCCATTCAAAGATAATGAGTAGCTTATATAATGGTCTGGCAATTTCAGCAAAATATTATGAAGCGGTAGTAATACCCAACGTGGCCCATAAATCTTTGGACACCTTTGAAATTAGTGGGTGGGGGCAATTCCAAGATCAATCTGCCTTATTGTCATCAGTGGGATATACCGTTCTTAAAGACAATGTGTCCTAATATCACACCGTGTTTGACCCAAAATTGGCATTTTAAAGGGTTTAAGGATATTTGATACAATCGATATCGCTCAAACACCTTCCTCAAGTAAGTCAAATGGTATGTCCATCGAGAGTGTGCACACAGATCATCAATTAATACCTCCAACCACTTTTTCAAAGGCTATGCACATTAATCATTGGAATGTTGCTGGGGCATTGGTGAGATCGAAAGGCATAACTTTGTAAGTAAACATCCCCCACATGGTATTGAAGGCTATCTTATGCTGGTCTTCATGCGCTATAGACACCTGATTGTAGCCTGAAAATCCGTCTAAGAAGCTGTACGCTTCTTCACCAGTTACTCTCTCCAAAACGTGTTCCGTATAAGGCAATGGGTAATGGTCCTTTCCTAGTAGCTGCATTGACCTTTTTGAGATCGACACATACCCTAAGTTTCCCATTCTTCTTCGGCACTATTACGATTGGTGACAACCAATCTGTATGATGAGATCCATAGCAATGAGTTTATCAATTTCCTCCTTACAATTGCCGCGTATTTAGGATTCATCTGGTATGGTTTTGGCCTGGTTGGTCTTGATCCGTCCATGATTGGGATCATGGACGGATCAATGGGTAATGGTCCTTTCCTAGTAGCTGCATTGACCTTTTTGAGAATCGACACATACCCTAAGTTTCCCATTCTTCTTCGGCACTATTACGATTGGTGACAACCAATCCGTATGATGAGATCCATAGCAATGAGTTTATCAATTTCCTCCTTACAATTTCCACGTATTTAGGATTCATTTGGTATGGTTTTGGCCTAGTTGGTCTTGATCCGTCCATGATTGGGATCATATGTTGCCCCACTTTAGGTGGTACACCCTTCATCTCTTTGTAGTTCTAGGAAAATCAATCCTTAAACTCTTTGAGAGCAACAAGCTCATTTTCTTCAACCAAAAAGTCAAGTCCTTAGCGATATAAACAGGTTTGGTTTCCTCCCTTGGTTCTGCAATATCAATTTCTTCGACTTCAGCGGCCATCGTCGTATGATGTGGATAACCCATCTTCCTTAACTCTTTTTGTCGTCAATCGGACCACCTTTGTTTGTCAATTATGTATGTTTTAAAATGGTCTAGTACTGAAAGCAAGTCTGGTTTATCCTCATTCTCACTTTTTGTTTTAGCCATAACTTTCCTAGCCTCTCGCTCAGCTTCTACCAAAGCTTTATTTTGTTTTCAGCGCCCATCTTTTGTAAGCTTAGGCATTTTCGGTTCTCGAAGGATGACTTCCTCCCTATGTTTCCCTTTAAGGGATATCTTACTCAATTCTTCACCCCAATCCTTAGAAAACTCGTCATGTGTCTAAGTAGCTTCAAGGTATCTCAACCACTAGGCATCCGTGGGTTTTCTTCATAGAGCAGGGCATTTCATCGTGCGATATATCGTTTTTGCTTTTGCCATCTTCTAAGGCATTGGGGCACTGGTAGGGCCTTGTGATCTAGTCCCTTCTATGCTAGAAACTTCCTCCTCTGATTCCTCATCAATGGTTTGCCAATTGACCATACAAATAGAGGTAGTGGGAATAGTCCCAGATTTCGCATATTGGGTTCCTCGGGGTTGCATCACATCTATGGTGGCTAGCACATGCATCTAGTTTTCACTGAAATCTAGAGGAGGAAGTGATGCAGACATTTTTGTTTCCTCTTCCTCTTTGGAAATTTCCACCGTGGGCTGGCATATTTGTATGGATGTGGTTTGCTCGGTTGTTGTGACCGAATCATTACCAAATAGTTGCCCTTCAATGGGGTGTGCTTTCCATGTTCTCAGATCTATCTTTAGAATTTATGAATCCCTGCGAACATACACATGATCTAATGCCCAATCGTGCACCAATTTGGATTCCCTCATGAAGGGTCTCCCCAATATTATGTCATATAAGTCTGGTTGGCATAGAAATGCCATTACTACAAATGTATGATGGTAGCAAAACGTAAAGAGTTTAAGTCGCACATTCTCTAAAAGCCCAATGGGTCTTGAAGATATTCTACGATAAGATCTGCTCTTTGCAGATCGGGTTTTCCCCAATTTTTCTAACATCATTTTGTGATGATGCTAATCCCCGCCCCACCATCCAAGATAGCTAGTGCCTGGTATCCGTGTTATGATGAATTGGGATCGTAGTATTAGTGTCGTCACGTTCATAATAATGCCCCAATTGATTAACCAATATTTGACGACTCTGGTTGTTCTTTCCCTTGTGTGTTTCAAGGTTCTTTCTGCTAGAGGTGACTGACCATCCTCTGTAGTGTCGGCTGGCCTTAGTCCACCGCCCTTTACCCATTCTTTTATGTCTACCCACAATGTTGGTGAACTGCGTAGCAGTTGCCCCAATGGTTTTTGCACAAAAGTGGACAATACAGCTGCCTGTGAGACTACCTATGTCTTTGGATTCTCTAGCAATTGAGAGTTCCTTCCATGTGTGCATCTCGTATCCATAGGGAATGGATGGATGGACTCGTATTACGCAACCTCCACAAATATTCTTGACATCATGTTTCCTTGAGATCCCTCTTTTGACTCTTCCAGAATTGAAGTAGGTACATCCGATTCCCTTTTGCCTTGTTCATTCATTTCTTGGACACATTGTATTCCTGACTCGGTTAGCCCGTAGCTTGGCTTTGTGAAGTCATTGACACTCTTCTACTAGGGCCCTGGCTTCTTCAAGCTTCCTTTAGGAGTTGATGGCCTTTCCCCTTGTATTTCTTGATCAGGCTCATTTGGTTTGAGTGCTTGATCCCTCTCTTCTCTTGATTAAGTGGATCCGGTGTCAATCGAATCTTCAATCGAATCTTCTTCAGATCCATCTTGAATTGTGACTCTAGTGTCACCCTTACCCACTTTTTTCACCCTCCTCTTGCTAGTTCTAGAAGTGGTTACATCTGCTGAGTTCTTCCCTTTGTCCCCTAATTGGGCTTGGGCTCATGTCAGGACATTGAGTGGCATGATGTTTCCAAGTTGCACACTTATGGTCTGGACGGTGGCCTGGTTACGAGTGGAAGTCGAACCGCGTGCGTGGTATGGACAATCTTTGATCAAATGATCAATCCCACATTTAGTACACGTAAGTATTGGCATGTGATTGGATGGTGCAGTCAATTGTTGAGGTTGATGCATATGAACCACATTCTTGTTAGGACATTCAGCAATTCGATACTGCAACCAAAACATTGTAGTGGTCCTGTCCTCATATTTCTGCAACCAAAACATTGTAGTGGTCCTCTCCTCATATTTGCGTTTATGTTCTTACCCTTCCACTGTACCGTGATTTGAAACACATGTACTAGCATGTTATTTTGTAGGATATAAAATTTTGGTGCAATCTCCGTAGCTTTCTCTTGTAGCATTATATGGTAGTAATGTGTGTGAACACACTTAGGACCTCCGGGGCATTTTTTTCCTCTCACTACTAGGAGGTTTTTTCCCCCATGCATATGTACACCCTCTTATCTACTCATTTTGGGGTGTGTACTTATCTTTTGTATTTGGCACACATTTATTCATTCTATTCTAGTGAGTTTGTCTACTCTTAAGCTTCTCTATCTTGTGTGTGTGCATTATTAAAACCCTAACCCTAATTCCAACAATTGGTATCAGAGCTAGCTTCCTTGACACTTGATCTAGTAGTCTGCCTCCCTCCTCACGACCCTATTTTTTTGTCTTCGATGATTGAGATACCCTCTTAGGAGAAGAAGGTGTATACTGTAGTGTGCTGTATACAAAGTATACAGCACACTACAGTATATAAAGTATACTGTAGTGTGCTGTATACAAAGTATACAGCATTTTCAGGGTCTGCGGCATGATTTGGGCGCGTTTTGGGCACCGCAAGGTTTCTACAAACGTTCTGGAGAGGCATCATTTTGGATTGGTTCTGCTCAATTTTGGGTGTTTGGGGTATGTAGCAGCAAAGATTTGGTGTGCAACAACATCTACAGTGTCTTCAACATCGACCATCATACTTTTGCCCCACCAGTAACACTCTATTCTCTACTTTGTGTTATTTTTCATACACTTTGCAAGTGATTCAGTCTCAGTTGGCAAGCCATCCAGGGTTGCATCCAGTGAATACTAAGAGTACTTGCAGTGTGTTGAAAGATTTTGCATTTGGTAGAAAGTCATGGTTGGCAGTAGTGATGTATTCAACATGTTGTCTGCTGAGAGGACAAACTTGATGGGACTAACTACCCATTGTGGTCTTATATGATGAGGCATGTACTGGTTGCTAAAGTCAGGGTAGTGAAACTCATCCTGTTTCACAACTACCAGTGCAACCAGGTGCAACCAGGTGCTGCAGGTACATCTAAAGTAATCTGATACAGATATGGCTCCTCCACATGCACCACCAGTACCTCCCACTGCTGCTCAAATGAGATGGGATGGAAGAGATGCATAGGCATATGCATTGCTTGCACTTTCTGTGAAACGAAGCATTATTTCTCATATTCGATCATGTAAGACTTCAAAATAGGCATGGGATGTACTTGTTGCATTATACCAGGTGCGCAATGAAACACGTGTTGCATATCTACGCAAACAGTTGGAGTCTGAGCACATGAATGAGGGAGACTCAATGGATAGCTTCTTGACCAAGATCAAAGATTCTAAGGAGCAGCTTGCTAGTGTGGATGAGATATATCCTGATAGTACATTGGTGCCCACAGTTCTTAATGCATTACCAGATTCTTATCAGAGTTCTACCTCTACCCTTAGACTCATGATGAAGGGAAATCCAAATGCCCTTACATTTGATGAGCTGGTTTCAGTACTCTTTCAAGAAGCGCAGTCTAGGAAAAACATATCTAATATGCGAGTTGGTGACCAAGCTTTTGTTGCCAATTAGAAAGGCAAAGGTAAAGCTTCTTCCCATGGTGGCTATAAGCTAAAATAAGAATCCTCAGGTAAGGATGCAGAGAAAGAAGGTGATAAGCCTAAAAAGAAGGGTAAGTGTCACTATTGCAAGAAACTAGGGCACTACATACATGAGTGCAAGAAAAGGCTAGAGAAGGAGAAAAAGAAAGAATCGGGCACATGGCTGTGGTGGCTGATGCATCTACATCAAGTGCAAAGAAGAAGGAGTCTACAAGTTTTGCTCAAGATGATTAGGCATGGACTGTACATTGCAGTTATGACCCTTCTGTTCATGTGATGTATGCATGTCAGTGGCAAAATCGGATGCTTGCTACTTTGACAGTGGGTATGTTCTCATTTCTAGAATCTGTCCCAAGTGCAGGAACCGTCACGTGTGCAAATGGTTCCTCATATCCTGTCAAAGGAGTTGGTAGAGCTCACTACTGCAAATGGGGGCGCATTTACTCTTTCAAAAGTTTTATATGTGCAAGGCATTAAGAAGAACTTGCTATCAGTTTCAGCCTTAGCCTTGTCAAATTTGTGGATGATAGTTATACAGTTCAGGATAGAAATGATGGTTATTCTATCATTACCTCCTCAGGTATCTTGTTTCATGGCCTATATAAGATGGATGTATTTGAGAAGTTGCAGCATGATGCTTGCTCAGTCTCTACGACTAGTGCTATGAGTGATGCATAATTATGGCATGCACGATTTGGCCATCTAAATTATGGCAGTTTGGTATGCCTTTAAAGGCATGATATGGTGTTTGAGTTGCCAACTCTTGAGACCCCTACTAGACATATATGTGAGGGGTGTATTCTTGGTAAAATGCATCGGGCATCATTTCCAAAGGATGGATCTGTGAGAGCTATTAAGAAATTACAGCTTATACATAGTGATGTATGTGGTCCTATGAGGACACCATCTATTGGGGGATATCTCTACTTCGTCACTTTTATTGATGATTACTCCAGATATAGCTGGGTGTATCCATTAAAGCAGAAGTCATAGGTTTTTATGTGCTTTAAGCACTTTGTACAAGGAATTTCATGCATATATGGCTGAAAAAGGCATAAGGCATCAATGTACAGTGCCATACACACCTCAGCAAAATGGTGTGGCTGAGAGGAAGAACATGTCTCTCATGGAGATGGCACGATGTATGGTGAAAGCCCAAGATTTACCTCATGGTTTTTGGTTAGAGGCAACTATGTGCGCAAACTATGTGTTGAACAAATGCCCTACCAAGGCCTTACAGTCTAAAACTCCTTATGAAGTTTGCCATGGTAGGAAGACTTTTGTGGCTCATTTGCATGTTTTCGGGTATCTTGCTTATGCTATTGTGCCTGAGCAACAACGTAGTAATCTTGATGATAAGGCAGTTAAATGCATATTTATGGGATACAGTTCAGAAAGCAAGGGATATAGACTCTACCATTTGGCCTCAAAGCGGATTTTAGTAAGTAGAGATGTTTTTGTCGAAAAATTAGTTCAATCCATACTTTCATGCAAAAAAACAGCAGAATGTATGCTCATAGGACATGTTTGATTCTCTCCTACCTTTGTTTAATGGAGGGCAGCCATATGTAGAGCAATTGAATGCTCAACCAAGTGCTGAAATTCAGCCTTTGCAGATGCAAAATCAGCCTGCAAATCAGCCTTTTGATGAGGTAATTATTGAGGATGTAGTGGATGAGGAGAGAGCATCCATAGAAGAATCTAGGCGTATGCCAAAATGGCTTGTGCAGACATTGAGAGATAGCAAGTTGGCAGCTCCTTTATCTAGACGAAGAACTCGTGCAGGTTCTCATCATGCAGATTATTCTCATGTGGATCATGTTCTCATTTCTAGTTTATGTAATGAGGAGGAACTTGTTTCCTTTAAGGAAGCACAGGTTGATGATCATTGGATGCATGCTATGCAGGATGAGTATAACTCTATACTCAAGAATGACACCTGGTATTTGACAAATCTACCTCTCATGGAAAGAAGGCCATTGGTACTAAAACACTATATTAGAGAATTTGGGAATTTCCACATACTTTGGGAAGCCATATATGGTTAAGATTTGCCCATATGGTCAAATTTTAATCCTATACTTGAACATGGAAACCTCATGTAGGGTCATGCTAAGCAATCCTTCCAAGATCTACTCTCAGAAAAGTGGTTATGATTTGGCCATATGGCCAAATCTTAGCCTCTTATACAAAAGTGGGACTTGGGAAATCCCCAAATTCTCTAATATGGTGTTCTAAGTGGGTTTATAAGTTAAATGCAAAACAGATGGTAGCATTAATCACTCTACAAGGCCAGACTTGTTACAAAGGGGTATGCCCAGCAAAAGGGCATTGATTATGATGAGACGTTTGCACCCACATCTTGTATGACTACCATTAGGTGTCTCATTACTTTGGCAGCACATCATGGGTGGAATGTATATCAGTTGGATATTAAGATTGCATTCTTGAATGGTGATTTACATGAGGAGGTGTATGTATCGTAGCCTCCTAGTCTTGATGTGAAAGGGGAAGAGTCTAAAGTATGCAGGTTGAAAAAGGCTCTTTATGGCCTTAAGCAGGCTCCTAGAGCATGGTATGAGAAGATTCATGCATACTTGGTTGCAAATAATTTTTGCAACAGTCCAAGATTACCCTCTATGTGAAGAGTAAAGACACATTTTTTGTCATCGTTCTATAGGTTGATGACATGCTGCTCCTCACATGACCCAATATAGATCAGATTTCAGCCTTTAAGATTGATTTGCAGTCATCGTTTGAGATGTCAGATTTGGGGCCCTTGCATTATTATTTGGGGATTCAGTTTATGCAGCGCAATGATGGCATTGTTATGCTGCAGTCTAAATAAATACAGAAGCTATTGAAGAGGTTTAATCTTGAAGACCGTAAACCTATGGCTACACCTATGGAGATAGGTACTCGACTTGATGTGGGAGACTCTTTTGATGCTAGTTTGTATATCAACAGGCTATTAGATCCCTTCTTTATGTATGCAACACGAGGCCGGATATACAGTATGCGGTCTCACAGTTGAGCAGATTTATGCATAGCCTAGGTATGAAGCATTGGCAGGCTGTCAAGTGGGTTTTTCACTACTATTTGCAGGGCACTCAGTATTTTGGATTATTTTATCCAAAGGGGGGTGAGTCACAATTGCATGCTTTTAGTGATTCAGATTAGGCTGGATGTTATGACACATGAGTGTCCACTAGTGGGTTTTGCTTTCGCCTTGGTGATTCATGTATATCATGGCTCAGCAAAAGCAGCCTACAGTGGCCACTTCCAGCTGTGAAGCTAAGTACAAGGCAACTTTTACAGCTATAGTTGAGTGTGTGGCTCAGACGTCTTACTGATTTGGGTGTTGGATAGTCGTCTAGCACTACCATTTTCACTGACAGCCAGAGTGCATTAGCAGTTGGGAGGAGCCTAGTGTTTCATGCTCGCACTAAGCACATTGAGGTGCATTACCACTATGTCAGGGAAAGACTCTCTGCAGAGCAGAGATCAGCTTGATCTATGTGTCTACACATGACAACATGGCATATTTATTCACAAAGGCTCTTCCTTCTTTGAAAAGTTTGAAGCTTTTCTTAAAGCTTTGGGCTTACTGCCTTTTTTTCTATCGGCCATACCCTTTACATGTTCACATCATCACTCTAGGGGGGATTGGTAGCATTATATGGTAGTGATGTGTGTGAACACACTTAGGACCGCCGAGGTATTTTTTCCCTCGCTATAGGAGGTTTTTTTCCCCGTGCGTATGTACACCCTCTTATCTACTCATTTTGGGGTGTGTACTTATCTTTTGTATCTGGCACACATTTGTTCATTCTATTTTAGTGAGTTTGTGTGCCCTCAAGCTTCTCTATCTTGTGTGTGTGCATTGTTGAAACTCTAACCCTATTCCAACACCTCTTAGTACTCACCATTGATTCCTACTTCACGCACCATATCCATATCCTCAGATGGCTCTTCAATCAATACTTGGTTGATTTTAGCCTGTGGTGGTGGTTGTGGTAGTAGAACAGGTGGCGGCAGAGGTGAAGTGTCGTGTACCTGAAACATCCCCCTAGGTAAATAGGAAGGGTTTTATTATCCTGTAGTAGGGCTCTAGGTGCCGACAGCTGTGCTACGGTTTGGAACCTTGGATATCTACACATAGAGGTGTCATGATTCCCTAATTCTACAAAGTGCACATAATAGAGTAATGGCCTTGCTCTTAACTATGGACATTCAATGGTAGTGTGATTCAATCTGCACATAGAACACCACACCAAATCTTTACGAGGGGGGGTAAAGATGGGTATGCCCATGCCTAGATGCTTCTCTTCCATCCTTTACCTTCAATTTTTCCAGTATGGCATTACTAAGTTCATCCACAGTCATGTTCCCAACTTGTTTGCTCCAAGTTCCAATCTCTTGGTGACTCAAAACTCGCGAAGTCATTACTACCGAAGATATTTTGACATCTTCTGGTTGTGGATATTCAATTGCCAGCTTACAACATGTATCCAGAGTAGCTAGTTGGTCTAATACTAGATAATCATGCATCTTGTGGTCTCCGACTCCTCTCTGGAAGCAAGGCAATAATTGACATCAGTTAGCCTCTCCCATAGTTTGCACCTTGAATTCAAGTGCTTTAGTTAAGACACATAGTCTCGCATCGACTCCATTTCTTTTTGTTTGATGTTGTGCAGCTGTGCCATGGGACTCCATCTGGCAAAGCTTGGCACAAACACATTCTTGAGCCACGTGAAATTAATCTTATCTTCTAGCTTGAGGGTGCGAAACCATTGATGAGCTTCTCCTTTTAGGGTCAGTGAGAAGACATGAATCATGGTTACATCACTTACTAGCCTGCAGGTCATGTGGACTCAAAGATCTCTACATGTTGAATCAAATCCCCATCCCCAAAGAATTTTTGTATGATCTTTGAAATGATGTGTGGCTTCATTTGGGATGGTTTGGATTCTAGAGCAGTGCCTAGTTCCTTGACCATTCCTCGGCCCATTTCTGCTAGCCATACTTAACAAATCCGTCCTTGTGGCCACATTAAGATCTATGGTGGTGGATCCACCCTTGGTCTTTGAGGAGCTACTTCCTCCCTACCTAGACCTCATCCTCTTCCAACATTGGCTCTTCTAGGCATTTCTGGTTTATAAGACGGTTTGGCCACTTCATTCTAGATTGGCTCATCATCATTAGTCACCTCCGTACACGTTTGTAGAATTAAGAGCTCCATGGCTTGTAAGAACGTGGGATGATTGATCATTTTCTCGATGTCCTTCTTGCTATATACAGGCGGTCTTCTACTTCACCTATTTCCCTTGGTAGATTATCCCCTTCATCTTGGGTTATAAACCCTTCCTCCTCTCTTGGCTCTTCATTAATGGGCTCTAAGTTTGGAATTTATCCCTCAATCCTACCCATGACTATTTTTGGCTCTTTGCCACGTGATTGAAATAAGTCCACACTTCCCATCTCCTTTTGTTCGGCCCTAGCCCTTTGAGTATTAAGCTCTTGTTTCCTTAAGCTTAGCTCTCGTAGTAGCTATTGTTCTACTTCAATCCTTTTCAGATCTAATTCTACTTCCTCTGAGGTTGGGAAGAATACTTGACCTATCTTGGCTGCCCTTTCCACGTCTCTTCTCATTCTGGGGGTGCCAGTGTTCGATAGCCTAGAATTTGAAGGTTGGATAGGTAATTCTTTCCTTGGACCAAGTCCAGCGCTGGTTGACGGGCCTGTGCGCCTGCGGATTGCGCCTCCTCATCGTTTGCTGGTTTGGAGAACAAAAAATCCCCGAGCTATATTAATGATACCATTGGATCTGGTAGGGGAGGGTGGTTTCTCCTCTTCCCCAAACCTAGAGTATCGCAGCCCTTCTTCCATGGATTCTTCACTACTAGTATTGATGGTGGTTAGATTCCTTAAGACACTCAATTGAGTGCTCACTAAGTGGCCTGAAAACCAACACTCTTTTGATCGAAAGATCCTGGGTGATTTGATGCACTATCATCAGGAGTGAGGTTATCTCCGATGAGCTTTCCAGACCTCAAGTGCATGTGAATATGATTTAATAATTTGCTACCCCAATTAAATTATGGTAAGATACTGTCGATTTATTTTCTGAGGCCGTGAGGAGAATGTAGAGAACAATTCACAGCTTGAAAAGTCAAAGAACCGTTCATGTCGTGAACAAATTTATGTACTTATTTGTGGAGAATCCCTTTAGTTTCTGGTTCTTTCTCTCTTTGTTAGAATCAAATTTCTATGCTTTGGTGTTATTTGTGTTATTTTTTATGGAACTTGTTGAAAAGAATCAATTGTGAGTGAAGAGCTGAAGTCTGTTAAATCAAAATTGTGTCAGACAACTAAACTTTGAGTTAGTAGGATCAACTGGAGTCAGCTGTGAATTTGGATTAGTCAACTAATGCTATAGAAGAGTAGATCTTGTCTTTTTGGAAGCCTTTGAAGTATGGTCTAAGAATTAGAGAACTATCAAAAGTCAAACAGATAAGTTGTGGACTGGATGGTGGTCTAGGTGTCAGGTCAGAAGAAGGGTGTCATAGATAGGGTCAACTGAGTATTAGAAGGGATCAGCTGAGGGTATTGAAGGGTAAGTATGATCCTTTAGGATTGAAGGGAAGTGGCTTTGGGTTTGTTCTGGCTATCATAGATCTATCAGCAGCAGGTAGTCAGTTTTGAGTTGTGGGCTTTAGGTGTCTCGAAGCCAGCAAGCAATTAGCTATTGTCAGTCTTGGGTTTGTTGTGTTGGATCGTGGTGTTTTTTGAGGTTTTTGAGAGTGTAATGGTGTCAGAGGACATTGGGGTAGGTGAGTTGTGGGTCAGCTATTTCAGGTTGGTAGTCAATAGGAAGTCAATAGGGGAGAATTGATAGGATTGGTGAAGTTTTGAAGCAAGGAAGACTACAGGGGAGAGCTGATAAGATCAGTGAAGTTTTAAAGCAAGGAATTTGAAGTTTGTTGATATACTAGAGGACTTTTTTGGAGCTTGGAGGACATATGTCTGATTGGGGTTAGCAGCAGACATCCGACTTAGGTTACAGTTAGTACATGATCAGCTGTGTCAACTAGGAGCTTTTTTGGTCCAGCTGAGGGGTTAGGAGTGAAGATCAGAGCTATTAGAGGTCAGATCTGACATGGAAGGACAGTTGGTGGAGTCAACTAAATCAATTTGAGTGGTTTTAAGGTATTTGACTGTGTCAACTAAAGGACAAAGGATGTCAGCTAAGTGGATTGCTCTGGATTTGTGTTGTGCTAGTGTTGTGGTGTTAGTTTATAGAGCCCTCCCTACGGTGGTGTGTTCGGACGAGCTATAAAGGTAGACTCCCTTGACACATCATTGTTTTGTTTCCCTCATTGAGGAGGGATTTAGGGCTTTAAAAGCACCCTTTAGATTACTTGCAGGCTTAGAGAAGGTCTCAGTAGTTGAGATGGTTGTTATGATGACATATCCGGTGCTTCATGGCCATGTAGGTAAAGATCCGAAAGAGTTTTTGGCAGGGATGGAACTTACAGCTTTTACTTTTGGTAAGGAGAGGGATGAAGATAAGTTGACATTGCTATCTATGTTACTGAAAGGGGATGCTAAAAGATGGTTGCAGACATGGAGAGCCTAGCCAACCCAAGGGCAAACATATGAGGATATCAAAGTGGCTTTGGTGCAGCATTACAAGCATAGTGAATCCCCGAATGCCTTATGGCTTTGGTGCAGCATTACAAGCAGAGTGAATCCCCGGATGCCTAATGATAGGAGATTAAAAATTTAAAGCATAACTTATCTAATGTTTTTGATAGATTTGTAAACCATTTTGAAGATTTATGGGGAAGATAGGACAATTCTTTAGAGAGCAAAGCACCCACCAGTTCTTCTAAAGAAGAACATGTTTATTCACTCTATCCATGTTGATCTAAGGGAAAAGGTAGAACTAAAGAGGACAAGGACTTTTGAAGAAGCTTAGAGGATTTCCAGGGAGAAAGAGTGGAAGTTGCAAAGGATGGCTTTGAAGCAAAGAGAGGTATAAGCTAAAGGTAGACTAATCGTGCCTAGGGAGAGAAGAGCAGAAGAAGTTGCTCCAGTAGGACCAGTAGTCACAGACTAGCTTATGCAGGGAATCACTCATCTGACTCAGCAAATGGAGAATCTAAACTTGAATCTCATGCAAGGGGGTAGGAATGCTCCTAGGGTAGGAGACATGGATGGTCTAAGAGGTAGGGGAAGAGAAGGACCCAATATGAATGTACTATGCTTTAACTACATGGAGAGAGGGCATATTTCTCCCCACCGCCACTGACCCTATCCCAAGAGGATCTGAGGTGACATTTACCCTTTTCCACTCAGAAGAGGAGACATACAAGATGTTAGGAGAGGAGAGGAGATACCAAATCAGTAGATGCCACAGGCTCAACAAACAGCTAGGGAATGGTCATTAGGCAGGGAGAGGTGAATCTGATTGGAGTGGATGAAGAAGCAGATATCTTAGCTAATAAAAGGATTAGAGGTACAGAGGTTAAGTATGAACCAGGACCTTCCAGAAGGAAGAAAGGGAAGCATGTAAAAGATCATCCTAAAAAGGAGGGTAAGAAGAAGACTAAAGCTAGGAGACATATTGGCATGCAGGATTTTCCCTTAGGTGCTCATGCGGAGGAGTATGATCTAATGAGAGATCTTCAGCAACATAAAGGACCTACCTTGACTTGGCCCCAGCTCTTACAATTATGCCCCAAACTTAGGAGAATGTGGAGTAAATTGGTTAGAACCAGAAGTTCCAAAAAAGAGAAGAAGGGAGGAAGCCAAATCAGTAGTGAAAGTGAAAGGGAATAAAGACTATTTACCAATCATGGATGCTTGGGTGAATAACCACAAAGTCCCAAAAGTGTATATAGATGGTGGTGCACAGGTATGTGTGATGACACAGCAGACAGTGGAAGCCTTGAGATTGAAGGTAGGTGCACCCTTTGAATTCAGAGTCAGAATGGCTAACAGTGTAAAGGTCAGATGTCTAGGAATTGTGAAGAAGCTACACGTGAATGTGTTGGTACAAGAAGCTGAATTGGTGGTACATGTGATGCCAGCCAAGTCATAATCTTACCCACTTATCCTTGGGAGGCCATGGCTGATTGCTATGAGGGCAGGACAAGACTGGTGGAGAGGACATTTGATTTTGGGGCTGGATTGGCCTATAAGGAAGTAGATAAGGGCTACTATGGTTGATTGCTATGAGGGCAGGACAAGACTAGTAGAGAGGACATTTGATTTTGGGGTTGGACCAGCCTGTAAGGAGGTAGATTAGGTATGATATGGCTACTAAGGGAAGGGAGTTGATTCATGAGAGCAGTACATCAAAGGAAGAGGATGAGGAAACAAGCTCTACAGAAGACCCAAAAACTGACGAAGTTAGCTCATAAGATGATGGGGAACAGGTCCACATGTTGGAGCCAGATCTAGACCTTTTGGGCTTGTCTATGCAACTGTGTGCAGAGGTAGGGCCAGAGGAGCCTTGTGTTTTTTTGCACATGAAGAGATTCCCATGGAGATGGAAAGCCAAGTGATGTTGTTAGATTGCTCAATCAGGGAGTGGTAACCATGAGATTAGTGAGAAAGATAGTGAGGAGATGCATCTTGAGGCTATGTATATGGATTTGTACACATGATATGAGGATGTTGATATAGGTGTTCCATGTGACCAAGACGCAGATGAGGAGTTTGCTTATGACTGCTTGGAGGGAAAATGCAATGTTGTAGATGATGTGGTGGTGTATGCATGATGATTGGGACATTGATGATTTCAGTGAGAATGAACCAGAAGTGGAGCTTGATCTAAAAGCATAGGTGAATGTGCAGCATGCATGTACTAGGATTGCTATGTTAAAGGAGCAAGCGTAATAGCCTGCCTTTGGTTGATTATGATGTTTGTGAAAATTTTGATGATGTGTTGGATGCTTCTATGGACTCCAATATGCTGAATCAAAATGTTTTGAGGCAAGGTGAGATCGATGATTATGGGTGATATCTTGGATGTTCATAGCAGTCAAGAAGGTGATGTAAGCTGTGTGTTGACGAAGACATGATGCATGAAATGGCCATGGACATGCTATTTGATCCATGAGTGATGGAGTATGTGGATGAGAGTATGCTATTTGATCCATGAGGGATGGAGTATGTGGATGAGATGCATGGATTGCACCCTTGTTTTGTGTTTGATCCAGGTGGAGGGTCATACTGAAGCACATGATGGTATAAATAAGCTAGTAGGAGCTAGAGTTAGCTGCCTGAAGAAGGTTTTTGCCAAGATGTGGTTGAGCATGAATGCTCTAACCAAAGGGAGCTAGGCAAATAATGATAGGTTTTTTTGTGTCAAGATGCTAATTCCCAAAGCATGTGCCTCCTAAAACCAAAAAAAAAAAAGCCCATCGGGTATGAGTGGAACCTTAGGAAATAAGTGGTCTTTACATGGCCACCTTCTAAAAAGAACTAATTGTTGTTAGTCCAATTAAATTAAGGAGGAACTTTTGCATGTGGAGGGAATAGAGAGTAGTCGACAAAGAGAGCAACCAGCCAAAAGAGGGGGAGCAGAGAAGATGGCAAATTAACCAGGAGAGAGAGGATTGTTGGGATTGTGTAGAAGCTATGTGGAAGCTTGGGAATATTTATTTTGTTGTTTTTTCTATTTAGGTTGAAGGATGTTGAGACAATGAGATTGTTTTGTGAAGAAGAGGTGGGAATTGTGTGAGGAAGCTTGGATTTGTCCAGAGCAGAGGGTGTAAGGGGAAGCAAAGGATCTTGTAGGAGGTTGATGCCCTAGGATCTTTGGGATGCAGCTCTGTAAGAACTTGGAACACTCCATAGTTTTGCTCAAACATTCCCCTCTTCTATATTGAAGATTAAGACCTGCTATAAGTGGCAGTTGTTTTTTTAGTTTTCTGGTGTTGAACCATTGTTGTTGGGATATATTTGTGGAGAATCCCTTTGGTTTCTGATGCTTTCTCTCTTTGTTGGAACTCCACATCTCAGGGTTGTTGAGATTGGCTCAATTTCTTATATAAAAGGCTTGACTATGTGTTGGATTGATGAATTTCTATGCTTTGGTGTTATCTGTGTTATTTTTTATGGAACTTGTTGAAAAGAATCAATTGTGAGTGAAGAGCTGAAGTCTGTTGAATCAAAATTGTGTCAGACAGCTAAACTTTGAGTAAGTAGGATCTAACAAGAGTTAGCTGGCGTCCGCTCTGTGAATTTGGATTAGTCAACTATAGAACAGTAGATCTTGTCTTGTTGGAAGCCTCTAAAGTTTGGTTTGACAATCAGAGAGAATTGTTCAGAAGTCAAATAGATGAGTTATGGATTGGATGGTGGTCTAGGTGTCAGTTGAGGGGGGGCTGATTCAGGTGTCAGAGTGTTGATTCAGGTGAGAAGGGTGTTAGATAGGGTCAGTTGAGTATCAAAAGGGATCAACTGAGGGTATTGAAGGGTAAGTATGATCCTTTAGGATTGAAGGGAAGTGGTTTGACTGTTAAAGATCTGTCTCAGTAGTAGCAGGCAGTTAATTTTGAGTTGTGGGCTGAAGGTGTCTCGGGGTCAACAGGCGATCACTTGGCTGTCAGTCTTGGGTTTGTTGTGTTTGATCTTGGTGTTTTCTATGTAATGGTGTTAAAGGACGCTAGGGTTGGTGAGTTGTGAGTCAGATATGAATCAGCTAAACCAACTGAATCAGCTGGGTTAGCTATTTCAGGTTGGTAGTCAGCAGGAAGTTAGCAGGTTGGAAGTCAACAGGGGAGAGCTGATAGGATCAATGAATCAGCTGGGTTAGCTATTTCAGGTTGGAAGTCAATAGGGGAGAGCTAATAGGATCAATGAATCAACTGGGTCAGCTATTTAAGGTTGGAAGTCAGCAGGGGACAGCTGATAAGATCAATGAAGTTCTGAAGCAAGGGATTTGAAGTTTGTTGATATAATGCAGGACTTTTTTGGAGCTTGGAGGACATATTCTTGAATGGGGTCAGCATAGCAGGCATCCAACTCAAGTTACAGTCAGCACATGATCAATTGTGTTTAGCTGAGAGCTTTTTTGGTCAGCTAAGGGGTTAGGAGTGAAGATCAGAGCTATTGGAGGTCAGATTTGACATGGGAGGATAGCTGGTAGAGTCAGCTGAATCAGTTTGAGGGGTTTTAAGGTGTCCAACTGTGTCAGTTGAAGGACAGGGGATATTAATTGAGTGGATTGGTACTTTGGATTTGTGTTGTGCTGGTGTTATGGTGTTAGTTTATAGAGCCCTCCCTATGGTGGTGTGACACAAAGTTGGGGTTTTGACTTCGGTCACTTCTTAGAATCAAAATACACTTGTATGAAACCTCACAGCCTCCTCACCTCCCTTTCTCTCCCTAGGTTAAGATAAAGATATACACATCAAACGTGAGATCATAATTCATGGAAGGAAAGATGAAAGGCTTAGGAGAAGCAAGAATTTCTGCCAGTCTTGCAGCTCCAAACAAGAGGGCAATTCTTTGTTGGAAGAAAATCTTCCGACTCACAATTATGTGAACGGAAACATACGGGGAATGTTGGTAAGGTTCATCCATTCAAATTGGGCGATTTGGACGGAACATATTAAAGCAAAAGAATATAGCAATCACTTACAAGAGGATAAGACACATGGGATTGGCCTTTTGATAAGAGATTAAGAGGAATTAATCATTATTAAGAAGAAAGAATGGCCAAAAGTCTATAAAAATAGAGATACACAGAGAATTGCAGTTTTAAATCCATATAGACTGTGTAAAAGAGGATTACATAAGTGCGTAGAGCTTGAAGAGAGCTTTGCGGCTATATAAAAACTTTCAAAAACGGACAACCGAGCGAAAAGTTATGAGCATTTTACTACAAGACTATAAAACTGCCAAAATTCGCCTAAAAGTTAGCAACTTTGGGAGAAATTTTGGTCATCAATGAAGTAAAGGATTAAAAAATTCGTTACATGAGTGGAAAGAGCATATAAAGAGATTCCTAGCCATATGATCAATTTTAGAAACCAAATACCCGAGTGATGAGTAATTACCGGTTAAAATTTAGGTATTAGACCACAAAAACTGCACTTCCCTCTCTTTGCATGAAACCTCAATTTTCACATAGCCTCTTGCCTTTCATCTCCTTCATGATTCAAGCTAGAGGGTAAGGGTTAACATTGCTCAGTGGGACAATTGTAAAGATTTAAAGTCTTTTCGCACGCTCATTACCGCTAAAACCATTGGTACCTCCAAAGGAGGGCGACAATAAGGCAAGGGCTACCTTGAGAAGTCACAGGTCCACCCACTTATCATGAATTATCAAAGAGGTCCAAAATTGGGTTAAGCATGAGGAACTAATGCTAAATAAGATACTCACATGTAAAGAGAGTATTTGAATAAGGGTTTGAAAGATAAGAGAATGGCAATGACACAAAATGCTCAATTGAGGAGGCTCCATTCATTGATTTGAAAGGGAGAGGAGGGTTCCTTTTATAGGTAGAGAATCACCCTCTCTTCCATTGTTACAAATTACAACATAAAAATCTTCAACCCTTCAGTGACCTAAGGGTAGATGTCACCATCAATTGTCCTCTTAGGCTAAGTCTTCTATTGATTATAAAATTGAAGACTTTTTGACTTTGAAAGTGTGATGAGATAATAGCCAAGTCTAAGTGGCATGTAGGTGGAGATCCCACTTACACATGGCGGAATTGTCCTTTTCCATGTAGGCATTCTAGAAGAATCTTTCCCAATTATGTACCTACACACACTCCTCCACATGCCTTCCACACTCCCCATAGCCTTATGGTGAATACTATATTAATAATACAATTAAAATCCATGTGAGCATGAAGGCCCACTTTTATTTTCCACATCACTAGCCTATCTACCATACCAAAGTGTTTATCAAGCATACTTGTGGCATTTACACTGTGTGCACCCTAAATCAAGTAAAACCATTATATTTGAAGATAGAATGCTGTTATCAGGGTAGCCGCCAAGCCGCCGCATCACCACGCTGTAATTTCATTGTGGGCACCGCAATCTTCTTGGACAAGCTTCCACCCTATTACCATTGAGAAACCATCAAAATATGCACAAAATTGAAAATGAACGATATCAATTTTTCATGTCACATCTTTCCCCCCCAGTAGATCCTCCATGCTTGTCTTGGGGGTCTGCTGGCCATGGTGCTCAAGGGTAAAATATCTTTAGCCAATACTCATTGGCACGTCCGGGAACCTCGTGGCCACTTGTATCCTCTAGAAGATAAGTGTTATTTTTGAACTTTTGCTTTACCCTGAAGGGGCCTTCCCAGCGTCGAAGAAGCTTCTTATCTAGCCGTTTCTCCCCACGGCCATCATACCTCATGACTAAGCTTCCTTGCTTGAGTTCTGGCTTCTTCTTCTTCTTTGTGAGAGTGTCGTGCCTTGCCTTGCACCGTTGTTGTGCAGCCTCCAAATTTTGAAGTGCCTGAAGTCGCCTCTCATCCAAGGTCTCCAGTTGTGCTAGGCGTTGGGCATGTGTTTCTTCTTCATTATTCAAGCGTGCAAAAGATGTGCAAAGGCTTGTGATTTCCAATTCTATTGGCAAAATAGCCTCTATTCAAAAGGTGTGAAACCAAGAGAGAGTTTGTGAGTTGTCCTATAGGCCCATAGGACCTCTAGCAAATGCACATCCCACTTTCTTTTCATAGTATCCACTAGCTTAGACAAAGATCCACAAAGCAGCCCATTAGTTTTTTCTACTAAACCATTACATTGGGGATAATAGGGAGTTGACATAGCATGCTTTATTTTTAATTTCTGCACCAAAGCTTCAATCAAGTCATTCCTGAAAGACCTCCCCCCATCCGTAAGGATTTCTAATGGACACCCAAATCAGGCACATATGTATTTCCTGAGAAAGGATGCCACAGCCACCACTGCTTTATTATTGACCATGGCCTTTGCTTCTGCCCACCTTGTTGCATAATCTGTGGCCACCAATATGTAATACTTCCCATGTGAGGAACAAGGAAGTGGGCCCACAAAATCTAATCCCTACCTTTTAAATGGACCATATGCTGGGATAGGGTTTAAGGGTCTAGGAACCAATTGCTTATGTCCATATGCCTAGCATACTTCACAGCTTCTGCACCACTCATAGACATCTTTGCTGAGTCAAGGCCAATAATAACCTGTGTTAAGGATCCTCCGAGTTGTGCTGGCTCAAGCAAAGTGACCTGAACATTCATGACATAATTCCATAATCCTTTTAGATTCTTCCAAGCTCACTACCCTCCTAAGAATCTTATCCTTACCTTGCTTATAAAGAACATCCCCTAGAATTGTGTAAGGATGAGCTTTCCTGATAAGCCTTTGCTTTTGTTTGTTGAGGATTCAATCCAGGAGGGAAGTATCTTGTATCTAAACTTGTATCTAAATAGTGTTGAACATCTTGGAGCTCAGCGAGCTTGTATCCATTAATGCAAGAGTAGCTACTTTGAAAAGAAGCCAAGGTTTTAGTAACCAATTCATCATCCTTTTGATTATCCTTCCTATCAATATGCACAAATTTACAAAACTCAAAAGCTTCTTTTAACTCCATTGCCCTTTTATACAATTCTTGGAGATTAGGACTCCTTGCCTTATATTCTCGTTTCATTTGTCGGATGACCAATTGCGAATCCCCTTTAACCTCTACCTCTTTAATTCCATCTTTTATGCAATCTTCTACTAATCCCCAAATTAATGCATTGTACTCAGCCACATTATTTGATATAGCCTTTGGAAATTCTCTACCCTTGGCCCATACCTCTTTTCCTTCTGGATCAATTAAAACTATCCTCCCCAGCCCCACATTGCCTAGAAGGGCTAAAGGCTCCATCAAAATGCATAGTGAAAGCAGTTGGCGGTGTCTCCAAATCTTCATATACTTCTTCCTTTGTCCCTGTTCCTTCTTCCTCTTCCTTCCTTGTAAGCAAATCTGCAAGTGGCCCTAGTGGTGTTTTCTGTAATAAAAGTGAAAGAGAATTCTTGAAGCTCACAAATCCACTTTGAAAACTTCCCTCCTGCAGGATTGGGTTTGTGGACCAAGAATTGTAAAGAAGATTGAGATGTGAGGAAGAAAAAAGGGCAACGTAACAAGTATGACCTGAACTTCTTTACTGTTGCAAAAACAAGAGACAAACCACCTTTTTCCATTTCACCATACCTCTCCTCGGCATCAGTGAGTTGTCGGCTTGCATAATACACTGGTTGCATACACCCTTACTCTCCCTTTTGCAAGAGTATAGCACCCACCAAATGTGATGAGACACTTGGGTTCACATAAAAGTCCTCCCCCCACCTACTAGGAGGCTGCACAATTGGACTTTGACTCATGCATTCCTTGAGCAAACAAAAAGATTGAATTTGATTGGGTCCCCATTGGAAAGAAACATTCTTCTTTGTCAACAGATTTATAGGATACATCTTCTCAGAGAGAACATGTCAAGAAAGTGTTTGGTAATACTTTGTTTTACCCAAAATCCTCCTTACCTCCCTTACATTAGTAGGTGGTGGGAGGGCCACAATTGCCTGCACCTTCTCAGGATCCATCTCTATGCCTTCTTCTGAGATAACATGTCCCAAGAGAACCACCTTCCTTCGTGCCAAGCAGCATTTTCCAGGATTAAGACACCCTTTTGCATCATCAATACTTTGCAAGGCCAACCTCAACTTTTACAAGTGATCCATGCGGCTTGAATAAATGCAAAAATCATCCAAAAAGACCCTTATAAACTTTTCTAAGTAAGGTGCAAATACCTGACTCGTGAAGCATTGAAAAGTTGCTGGTGCATTGGTCAAGCCAAATGGCATCACCTTGTAGGCATACACTCCCCAAGGGGTGATAAATGAGGTTTTCCTTTGATCTTCTTCACAAATCCGGATTTGAAAGTATCCAGAGTATCCATCACACACTGAATACAACTCATGACCTGCAACTTGATCCAAAATCTCATCCTAAAAGGGTAGAGGATAATAATCCCTCTTTGTGCATGCATTCAGAGAGCGAAAGTCCACACACACACGCCATTTTCCACCCTTTTTGGGAGTGACTACAACAACTGGGGAAATCCACTCTGAATTCTCTACTGGAAAAATAAATCCAACCTCAAGCAAATTAGTTACCTCATTCTTAAGCACCTCCGCTTGCACTACTCACAAACGCCTTAGCCGCTATACCACTGGTGGCTTACTTTGGGGCTTGAGATCAATCTTGTGCTCTACTAGGGTAACTTGGCGTACTTGTGAGTAGCTATTTGCAAAAAGGTTAGGAAATCCATCCAACATTTTTAAGTAATTCTCCCTTTTAGTACCTGCTACTATGGACTCATCAATAAGAAGCTCATTCTGTTAGTGAAGACTAGTGAGGTCCATATCTCCTTTCTTGCACATGGTTGAAGAAGCTTCCCCTTCCAAGACTCCATTGTCTTTAGCATCCCCTCGATCCCTTCCCAGGGATAGACCAAATGCAACTCCCTCCACCTCCCCTTCTGAGATGGAATCCTCAAAGCTACCACTTGTCTCCTCTTCATCGGATGACTCTGACTCTGAACTTTCGGAAGTTGAAGGTTCATCTCTTACCACTTTCTTGCGACGACTCTTGATGTTATAGTGGACCTTCTTATTCTCACCTTGTAGAATAAGATCACCTGTCTCTCACTTTTGAATTGCCTTCACTTGGCGAAGCCATGGCCTACCGAATATCAATGGTGGGTAAGCCCTAGCATCAAGCTTTGTAGGAATGACCTGGAAAGTTGTAGGCACAGAAATACCACATACATCCACTCCCAAATTCCTGACAATTCCAAAGGTTTTCACCCTAGTATTATCAGCAAGTTTGATGCGATAGGGAGAGTTAGTAGAAGACAACTTTAAATCGGCATCTTTCATTGTTTTTTCACTCATGACATTGATTGACGCACCTCCATCAATGTATGCATTAGAAATTGTTTGCCCCTCAATGATGACATCAATCAGGCACATCATCTCCTACATCAATATCCACCTTTTGAACCATAGGAGTCCCATTATCCCTCTTCTTCTTTTTCTTAGATTCCCTTGTGCTAGCCGGCTTACCCCATTCCTTTCTAAGCTTTGGAGAGAGTGCCAAAAGCTACCCAAATGTGATTTGTGCAGTTTTCTTCCTAAGATCTGTTAAGAGGTCATAACTAAGAGATCCTTGTCCAAGAGGAAAGTCAGATTGTCCAATTTTTCTCCTAGATGACTTCTTCTTCTTCTTATTTTTCTCCTCTTCTTCAGATTTATCTTCTTGTTCTTCTTGTTCTTGGCTCCTAGTTTTACGACCCCTTTTTTGCCATTAATGGCATCAATGTTTTCTCTTCTTCTTCTGAGCATGTTTCCTCTAAAAGTGCTAAACTTTTATCCTCTCTTTTCCTCAATTTTGGACACTCAGTGCGATGGTGCCCCTTCTCTTGACATTCATAGTATGTGACACTACTTCTATCCCTAGGTTTATCCTCAACTCGTGGAACCCTAGGTGGCCTTGCATTGACTAAGTGTAACTTCAAATCAGCAAATTCTGCCATAAGTTGTGCAATGTTATGATCCAAGGATGGAGCTTGTATCTGAGATGTTGAGGCTATCTCTACTCGTGGTGGTGTCGGCACACTCGGAGAAGATTGGAATGTGGACTCAATATGAAGAGTGGCCTCCTTCTTCAAAACAATACGAAGAGCCTCTTTAAAATTAGTGGGATCTTTGCTAAGAACTTTTCCATGCAAGAGCGGGGATCCAAAGCCCTGATAAACTTGATCATCTTAAGGTGCTCCATTGCTAAAGAACTCTTTGAATCTCCCATAGAAGGTAAAGAAGAAGAAGCAACAACATGAAAGCAGTTTTATTGATATTTGATGAACAAGGCTTCATACCTCACTGAAAAGGTAGAAACTGACTCTCCTTCCTTTTGGTGGAAAATCTGATCCAATTGCAATAGTAAAGCATTTGGTGACTCCACTGTCCCAAATCTCTCCTTCATTGCTTTGGTCAACCTTTCCCAATCATTCTTGGACTCCTCTGGCAAAGCCTCATGCCAAGTTAAGGCCACACCCTCCAAGAAATCTGGAAGTATTTATGTCCTCTCCTTCATAGACCAACCCGTCAAGTGGCATGCTCGGTTAAACTCTCGGAGATAACTCCCCGGGTCTTCTCCTTCCGATCCTTGGAACACCGGAATGTTGAACATCTTGCACCAAAAGATGAGTAGCAACAAGGGAAATTTACTTATTTCAAAATAACTTTCCTTTAATAATGTGGGACCTTGAGGTTAAAATAGAATAATTCTAAGTAAAATCTACCCGTCACACCTCCACCAAAAAGATGTGACACAAAGTTGGGGTTTTGACTTCGGTCACTTCTTAGAATCAAAATACACTTGTATGAAGCCTCACAGCCTCCTTATCTCCCTTTCTCTCCCTAGGTTAAGATAAAGATATACACATCAAAGGTGAGATCATAATTCATGGAAGGAAAGATGAAAGGCTCAGGAGAAGCAAGAATTTCTGCTAGTCTTGCAGTTCCAAACAAGAGGGCAATTCTTTATTGGAAGAAAATCTTTCGACTCAGGATTATGTGAACGGAAACATGCGGGGAATGTTGGTAAGGTTCATCCGTTCAAACTGGACGATTTGGACGGAACATATTAAAGCAAAAGAATATAGCAATCACTTACAAGAGGATAAGACACATGGGATTGGCCTTTTGATAAGAGATTAAGAGGAATTAATCATTATTAAGAAGAAAGAATGGCCAAAAGTCTATAAAAACGGAGATGCATAGAGAATTGCAGTTTTAAATCCATATAGATTGTGCAAAAGAGGATTACGTAAATGCGTAGAACTTGAAGAGAGCTTCGTGCCTATATAAAAACTTTCAAAAACGGGCAACCGAGCGAAAAGTTATGAGCATTTTACTACAAGACTATAAAACTGTCAAAATTCACCTAAAAGTTAGCAACTTTGGGAGAAATTTTGATCATCAATGAAGTAAAGGATTAAGAAATTAGTTACATGAGTGGAAAGATCATATAAAGAACTTCCTAGCCATATGATCAATTTTAGAAACCAATACCCGAGTGATGAGTAATTATCGGTTAAAATTTGGATATTAGACACAAAAACTGCACTTCCCTCTCTTTGCATGAAACCTCAATTTTCACATAGCCTCTTGCCTTTCATCTCCTTCATGATTCAAGCTAGAGGATAAGGGTTAACATTGATCAGCGGACAATCATAAAGATTTACCTATGGTCCCCAAAGTCTTTCCGCATGCTCATTACCGCTAAAACCATTGGTACCTCCAAAGGAGGGCGACAATAAGGCAAGGGCTACCTTGAGAAGTCACAGGCCCACCAAGATAATAACTCCTTATCCCACTTATCATGAATCATCAAAGAGGTCCAAAATTGGGTTAAGCATGAGGAGCTAATGCTAAATGAGATATTCACATATAAAGAGAGTATTTGAATAAGTGTTTGAAAGATAAGAGAATGGCAATGACACAAAATGCTCAATTGAGGAGGCTTCATTCATTGATTTGAAAGGGAGAGGAGGGCTCCTTTTATAGGTGGAGAATCACCCTCTCTTCCATTGTTACAAATTACAACATAAAAATCTTCAACCCTTCAGTGACCTAAGGGTAGATGTCACCATCAATTGTCCTCTTAGGCTAAGTCTTCTATTGATTATAAAATTGAAGACTTTTTGACTTTGAAAGTGTGATGAGATAATAGCCAAGTCTAAGTGGCATGTAGGTGGAGATCTCACTTACACATGGCAGAATTCTCCTCTTCCATGTAGGCATTCTAGAAGAATCTTTCCCAATTATGCACCTATACACACTCCTCCACATGCCTTCCACACCCCAACTTGTAGCCTTATGGTGAATACTATATTAATAATACAAATTAAAATCCATGTGAGCATGAAGGCCCACTTTTATTTTCCGCATCACTAGCCTATCTACCATACCAAAGTATTTATCAACCATACTTGTGGCATTTACAATGTGTGCACCACCCTAAATCAAGTAAAACCATTATATTTGAAAATAGAATGCTGTTATCAGGGTAGCCGCCAAGCCACCGCATCACCACGCCGTTATTCCATTGTGGGCACCGCAATCTTCTTGGACAAGCTTCCACCTTATTACCATTGAGAAACCATCAAAATATGCACAAAATTGAAAATAAAAGATATTAATTTTTCATGTCACAGTGGTGTGTTCGGATGAGCTATAGAAGCAGACTCCCCCGATACATCAATGACTTCACTCTCCTCTTTGTCTTTAACAATTTGGATAATCTTTGTCTTTAACAACTTGGATAAGAGCTCCATCACTTGATTAGCACTTCACACTTAAAGATGATCCTCCTCTTTGACCTTCATACCTTCTTCTTTAAAGCTTCTTTCACAAACTACCACTTGAATAAAAAGAGGATTGATGAGGCTTTGTGAGATGAGGAAGAGCTTAAGCAAGACTTACCTATTATGGCTCTGATACCATGTTGTGAATGGCTATGTACAAGGGAAGAGAGAGAGAGAGAGAGAGAGAGAGAGAGAGAGAGAGAGAGAGAGAGAGAGAGAGCTATCGTGTAGCAATAACAAGAAACACACAGCAGCTAAAAACATTCGTTGAGGAGAGAACATTTGAGACCACAAAATACAAAGGGAGATATAAACTCCACAACTATAAAAAAGGGGCCACACAATGAACAAAGCCAATATTTTATATATATTAGCTTATCAAACTTACAAACAAGGTTCCTTGTGTGTACTTCATACAATATAACCAAGGCTATACCTTTTTAAAGAGGGTTAAAGATGATCACCCTATCCAATCCTATGCACCACAAAATGAATAAAGCCAATATTTTATGTATATTAGCTTATCAAACTTACAAACAAGGTTCCTTGTGTGTACTTCATACAATACAACCAAGGCTACACCCTTTTAAAAAGGGTCAAGGATGATCATCCCATCCTATCCAATCCTATGCACCAATCACACTTAAGCTATATTTCAACATATTTTACTTATTGATGATGATGTGAATATGAAGTCTTTGGATTCTTATTCATGATATATTAAAACTAATGATATTACACAAATATTTATCTCCTCACACTAAAATCAAGGGGGAGTAAGCTGCCTTGTTTATTTTAATTTCCATAGTACAGTAGTACATTTAAACATGTTTCTCCTACTCTTCTTTTCTTCCACCTTTTTTTCGAGCTCCTAGAAAAGAATAGTTTCTTTATTGTAAGTGATGTAGCCATATGCACGCCAAGTCCCTATGGCTACACTCAACTTTAAATTTCATGGATAAATGTCTCCTTCTTAGAATGTCCCTTCTCCATTCAATTTTTCCCACAATGACTGCTTTTAGAGTCTGCTTCATTTGATTGAAGATTTAATGATCACCTTCTTTGTTGTCTTTCATATGCATATTCATCTTAGCCAAGATATTGTAGAGATGGCCTATGTGATTATTATAATCCTACTACTAAATCTAGACATGATGTTTAGGGGTTTGAGATCAAACATAGATTGAGAATTATAGTGCGATGGGGTAAACATAGATTGAGAATTATAGTGCGATGGGGTAAACATAGATTGAGAATTATAGTGCGATGGGGTAGGGGGATATTAAAGGAAGCAAGGAGCATAAGAGCTAATGAGAGAGAGAGAGAGAGAGAGAGAGAGAGAGAGAGAGAGAGAGAGAGAGAGAGAGAGAGAGAGAGAGAGAGAGATCTTTATTACAAAAGGATATTTCATTATACAGACCATGCGATAAAAAGTTGTGTGTGAGAGATAAATAACGACAGGAACACTCTTTGTAGAGACCTAATTTAAGAAGTAACACAATACTTATTTATTCTATAGGTTATATCACTACAAAAAAACATGCATGAAAATGTCTGTATGAAAAATTGTAAAGGAGAGAAGGAATATGAATTTAAGTAATGTCATTTTAGCCCTGCATTTATTTAATAGTTGAAGACCAGTCTATTCTTTCCTTTATATGAAAACAAATTATGTAATGCCCTTGTGTTTTGTATCATCCTTGATATTCATATTGCTATTATTGCCATTTGTACCATCCTTGAGATTCCAATGGTTATCTTTTCTATCATCGTTGATATTCATTCTACCAATGTTGTCATTTGTACCATCCATGATTTTATAATGGATGTATTATTCCACAAAAGATGGAAGAAAAAGGTGTTCTCCATATATTGTCCTTTCATTCAAGTTCAATCAATTCATTTCTTATACGAATCAAATTTTACAATGTCCTTGTATTTTATACCATGTTGGGAAATTTTTACTCTCCCCTCAAGCTCTTTATCTCTCTCTGTCAATGTCTCTCACTCTCTCTCTAGTTCCAAGTGAGACGATGTAAATGTGTATTCTCCAATTTATATTACCATTTTGGTCATGGGCCTATCATTACAATGGACATACAAAAGACCAATCAAACATAAACATTTTTGGACCTACGGCCTTATAAGGTCTTCTTTTTTGAGCTGGCGATGGTGTATGAACATATTACATCTTGGCCGAAAATTTGAAGGTGCACAAAGTACATTCGCCTTTTTAAAGTTCTCTCTCTCTCTCTCTCTCTCTCTCTCTCTCTCTCTCTCTCTCTCTCGGTCTATGTTTCTCTTCTATGCCACTACTTCTATTCCACCACCATCATTTTTTTTAAAAGTGAAAAACAACCGCCCAAGACCCATTATTGGTACGTTTTTAGCCACAAGGTCCCATCATATGAAAATCAAGACTATGGTCCTAAGGCTCTATCACTCGAAGCCAAAAGTCCTACCAAGATCTTACATGACAATGGTTATCTTCTTGGTTTCTTTTTTTCTAAAAGTTTGTTTATCTGTTTTGTTTTTGATTTTTTGTTTATGTTTTTCTAATAACTACTTCCATTTTCACAATTCACCTAGAAGACTTTACTCTAACTAAAGAGAGCACACTAAGGAAGGTGGAGTACTTGGCATACTCCTTTGGCGTATTTAAGGTCGATCTAAGTAAAGATTGAACTAGGACCAAATCCTTAATGGCCATCCAAGTAATAACTAGAAGAAACTTAGACTAGTCAAAAGAAATACAAGCAAGCATTAAAGCAAACATTGAATTGAAAATTTTTAAAAAATCTATGTACGGGCTGAGCCATGTGGTGTTCACCCCTTCGTGGGCTTCCAACCGCAGAGTCTGGGAACTCAACATAGAATTTAGGTGTGCTAGGAAGCTCATCATAATTGGCTCAGTCTTGACTAGCTTTGTAAGAGTAGTCCCTGGCGATGCTGATTGAGGAGGTAACACTGGTGGTGGAATCTCCATGTCCCTATAAGGGTTCTAACAACAATAAAGTTCTTACTTAGGTAAGCTGAATTTACACCACTAGGAGGTGGTGCTAATGGTTGTGGGGGTGCCAACACTGTTAGCACTCCTGTCATCCTCATCATTCACTGGGCATGATAATAGCTGGTTGATTCATGATTTTTGTATCTACTATAATACCTACACCACTAGTTTGCTCTTGCTCTGAGGACTGGGCGGAACTTTTGCAGTCTTATGATACCCATAGTGTTGTAGCACATAGTTTTCATTTGTTGTTTGAGTGAAAACTTGTTCCCCAACATTCTCACTGATGGCTCGTCTACTTGAGCTCTTTCAGCCCTTCTTAATGCTTCACTGATGAATACTTGACGCTCATCTGGATCCATTCTCACAAGCTCTAGAGGGTTTATACCCCACATAACTAATCTAGTCTCTTTCATTGTGAAGGACTCTTAGTTTATTTCTAGTGTCTGCTGGCACAATGAGGGGGGTCAATTCTACTCGTGGTCTAGTGTCACACCCTAATGTCGACGCGTGAAACAAAGTCTCGTATTCAAAGGTCAGGTTAAAATAAGACTAGACAATGATTCGACCTGATTACAAATGCATAAGCACTTGATCCAGTGCCAAAATTGCTTGTGGGAATTCACCAAAATTACTTGTGGGAATTCATTTTATAATGATTTTATGCTTTTTGATTTTTTCATGGATTTTAATGATCTTTTTGTAACATTTTGTATTTTCTTAGGATTTTTTAAAGGAAAACAATAAACTTACAAAAGAAAAGAAAAAACATGCATGATGCATATAAACAATGTCTTTTTACCTTTTCATGTTTTTTCCACTCGGTGGAATCCAATCAAATTGTCGATCTTGATGAAAGATGGGTGATCTAGATGTTAAACGATCCGAATAGGCTGCGATTTGAATGATCTATGATCTCAAAATCCAGCGATCTAAATATTTTGACAACCTAAAGATTGGATCGACAATTAAGATATAGTTGTGATCTGGGTTGTAAATGATTTAAAAAATAGGATTAATGATTATGTCCACGATCTGATTTAAAAAATAGGATTAATGATTGGGAAATGCCCACGATCTAAAATGGGAATCACTCAATCCGAAATAGGTAACAATCTAAAAGGCAGGTGATCCAAACACTAAACGATCTATTTTTTGGGATGATCCAAGAACAAGATCGATGAGGTATGGACTCTCGAGCATAGATCAATGATTGGGATTGAATGCGGGTTAGGTCGGCGATCCAAAAGTTCATTTATGTGGTAGTTGGCATCGATTTCTATGTACTTCCTAGGTACTAGGTACTACATGGGTCTTTACTCAAACTTTATACCCTCTTATAAGAGAATATTTGATTGGTGCATTGATAACCCCCATTCTTTATGCTCAAGTGTGTGGCAATGAAGATCATTTACCACAAACAGTCTCTCATTAACTACTTTTAGGCTCTGGTTAGCAATCTGAAAGAAAATTTTAGGATTTGAATTTGGACGATCTAGTTCCTAGTTGATGATCCGAAAATTCTAAAGAATAGGAAACACATTTTTTGTAGATTTTTTATTTTCTAGGGTTTTTCTTAATGTCTTTTTTTTGGGTTTTTAAACATGATAGGGTTGTTTAGTAGAACTCCAATGTCATGATTTTCAACTCAATTTAACAAAAAACTACTACTACAAAGATTAATGCCTTGATTAAGCTAATCTTGGAAAAAATGAAAAAAATGCTAATGTACGTTAATCTAAGGCTAATGGTTATAGTCATTCCTTTACGTTATCCTTCCAAAAGGTAATGGTGGTTAAGGTAGAAAGCTTGAACCACCTTCTTCTCAATCATGCTTAATCACACTCTCACCCAAGCAAGCGAGCATGGACACTCAACACACTCTATCCACACACATAAGCATGCATCCTAGAATCAAACATGCAAGAAGGTAAGAGCTCCAGAGAAGAAAAAAGCTTTGTACTTGAGAAATGATTGAATTCCCCCCATTCACATTATTAAAAGTTTTATATACAAATGATTGAGTTTCCCCATTCACATTATATATCTACAAATGGGCTTTGCTCAACCACTTAACTTAAGTGAGTTCCCATTACCTATCTCTACCTATATATACAAGGCTTGCAACTATGGCTAGCTTTTGATACATCGCTAGACCATACATAATGTAAATAAATCCTGGGCTAAAGGAAGGGATTTTGGATGAATGAAAAAGAGCTAGCAAACAACTTAACATTGGGGAATTAATTCGACACTTTCTTATTGGGAAGTAGTAATGGTGGAATTAACCAAGAAAGATAATCTACACTTTCTTCTCGGGAAGTACTAATGGAATTAACCGATAAAGATAATCTAGACTTTCTTCTCATCATGAAGGACTAATGGAATTAACTAAGAAAGATAATCTACACAAGAGGGCGTCTTCTTAGGCTTGGGAATGATTTTGAAATCAAATTCTTGTAGTACCAACATCGAACTCATCCACAAAAGTGTCTTTTAGGCTTGGAAATGATTTTGAAATCAAATTCTTGTAGTAGCAACGTCCACCTCATCAATCTCCCTTGGACCACTACCTTTGTAATAATGCTTGGTAATCCTCAAAGAAATTTCCCTGTACATAATGCCTAAAGTTTTGAACATTGAATTGAAATGATCCCTTTTCTACTGTGGTGTTTGCCTTCTTTGCTAGGACTAAGAACTTTTTGTTTGTAAAGTAAATCAAGAAGTCAATATTCCCATTTCAAGATCGGCACATTCATTGCTTAGGCCTTAAAGGTTTGGAAGGCTTCTTCTTTCCCTTGCCCTCATATAAACTTGACATTATTCTTAGTGAGCTCATAAAGAGGTGTGGCAATCTTGCCAAATTTGTAAATGAACCTCCTATAGAAACTCACAACACAACAGTTAGGTGCATGCATATACTTGATGACTTTGATTTTTCCAAGGATGTATAAATACCTCGCCCTAGTAATTTCTTTTTAGGCCTTAAAGGTTTGGAAGGCTTCTTCTTTCCCTTGCCCTCATATAAACTTGACATTATTCTTAGTGAGCTCATAAAGAGGTGTGGCAATCTTGCCAAATTTGTAAATGAACCTCCTATAGAAACGCAAGGTGAGAAGGTTCATTTGGGTCAAAGCAGAGGAAGGGCTAGAGACCAAAGTCAGCAGGTGCATGCATATACTTGATGACTTTGATTTTTCCAAGGACGTATAAATACCTCGCCCTAGTAATTTCTTTTTATAAACACAAAAGACACACTACTAAGAATATAGTCATGAATCTATGCGATAAATTTGCAAAACTCCCCATCAGCCAGCCAAATGACATTACATTGTACACGTGTACACATAAGCTCCCCACTCGATGATGAAAGTAGTCTTTTCCCTATCCTTAGGTGTCGTTATACCCATCCATAAAACTATATATCTTGTTACTACCTGCTACTTCATCTAACTAATATCCGTGAATGGAAGTGGAAAAGAATCTTTGCTTGTTTAAGCATTGAGCTTTCTGTATAATTAACAAAAACCCTAACTTTCCCATTTTTCTTATATTCCACCAGGGAACAACCAATCCCTGCTAGAAACGTTTGACTATAAGCAAATTGTCAATCTCTTCTTTCACCTTCTTTGCATAATTATTCTATACCTTTGCATTCCTTTGCTGTAAGTTTGTCTCACCGAGCTTTTAAGGAATATTGTGCTGACAAAGTAAGGGATCTACCCCTTTCAGATATGTAAGCTCCCAAGCCATGTCCTTGTATTCCAAAAATAGTCCTTCTAAAGTATTCCTTAGGCAAAATTTTATCGACCACCACCATTTTTGGCTCTTCTTGAGTGTCTCAACTCTACACTCTTTAATCTCAAGCTTTTTCTTAGTTCTCTTTATTCTTCATCTTACATTTTGAGCTCACATTTCCTCAATTGCTTGTACCATGTTTTCCTTCTCCCATAGGGCTATTGTTCCCCTTTTGCCTTGTGGTGACGTGGTCAATTGGATCTAGTTGGACTTAACATAGTGTGGCTGACTTATTATATAATTATCCTTGGGTAGTATCTTTAGATGTGTTTGGCAGAGCACTAACATATTCAAATCATTAGTTTCAAGATCTAGGTCACTACATGTGCTAGCTTGCATCTTTGTGTCTATTTAGACCACCATCTAAGCGCCCTGATTGGAGCACACGGGCAAGAAGCAATTGCCATCATTAGTGATCTTGGTTTACAAAAGTAATTCATTTGTGATCTTGAAATTCAGCTTATTTTACATCTTTCTATCCTGCTGAATCTTGTTCTTCTTTATGAAGATCCTACTGTTTGTGTTAACACAAGTTGCAATTTCTTACATTTAGCACTTTGCAAAATTAGTGAGCCCAAAAGTTTCGAATTCGATCATTACCAAAGTAATAAAGAAAACGAAGCCGCCTCCTGCAAATTCCACCATCTTTAGTACTTCGTTGAGCTCAGCTACTCTTGTTAAATGCTATTGTGTGGAGATTCTCTCTCTCTCTCTCTCTCTAAGGCCATGATCCATTCGAGTTCAAGTCCCACCGTTGGTCGTATATGGCCTCATGTTGTATTCTAGTGACCCCTCTCTCTCTCTCTCTCATGCACACGCGCACACGTGTTGTATTCTACCGACCCCTCTCTCTCTCTCTCTCTCTCTCTCTCTCTCTCTCATGCACACGCGCACACGCTTGGTGTGAAGGAACTTGGAGCCTTGAGCTAGGATAAAGCAGCCTTGGTGGCCTCCAAAAATTCATTCACATTTCAGCGAGTACAGGTGAGCGAAGAGCGAGCGAGCGAGCGAGAGGGTGCGCCATGGAGAAGATGTTTGGGCCTGCTTATGCCGGCGACCCCGGTGTCCCGCACTCAGGCAAGGAGGGCTTCTCCAACATCTTTTGGGGCTGTGTCGCTGCCTCCGCCTACTCCTTCGTCTGCCCCTACTTCTGGGAGCAGACCTGCAACCACTACAAGTACGAGCTCTTCCATCTTTTCTTTCAAGTTGAATTGTAAATTATTCTTCTAGGGTTTTGCAGTGCTGAATATATTGCCTTCCATCCAGCAATTAGGGTTTCTGCACCTTTGAAGTTTTGCCTTCTGACCAGAAACCTGGGTTTTGCACTGTGAAAGCTTCGCCTGCTGTATTAGCATTTAGGGTTTTGCCTTCTGTATCAGCAACTGGCTTTCCTTTTTACTAGTCATTAGGGTTTCGTATCTGTGAATCTTTGCATTTCTTATTATCATTTCTGGATGCTGCAGTAGCATGTAGGGTTTGCAACTTTACCTTTCTCGCTAGCATGTAGGGTTTTTCTTTATAGCACTCAGGTTTTTGTCTTGTGAAGCTTTTTCATGTCTTCTCTTAGGATTTTGCTTTTGTGAAGCCAACACTTTAGGATGAATTGTCAACATATGTTTTTCTGCTCCTTTCCTTCCTTGACTCTTACCAGCATTTTACAGCTGGCATGATCTTGCGATGATGTGCGAAAATCACAGGTTTAAGCAAGCGCTGAAGAAAAATAAGAAATATGAGCCTCTGGTATGTTTTTCATTGCTCTGGCATGCTTTTTTATCTCATTTCTCTTTAAATGCCAATATGGAAAATGTTTTTTCCTATGTTATTTGTTGCTTGTATGAATTATGGGTCTTTATTTTTGCATGGATGAGATATAATCTCCAGGCTAGGTTATATGACTCCGGATGCCTCAGCAGGGGCTCGTTCAGGCCGCCCATTAGGGATGTTTAGACAATCTTTCCTGCCAGACTCTCCTTCCATCATTTCATGGGCAGGAGACAGCCTTACACTAGTGTTCACAAAAACTATGAGCAGAAGATTTTAAATTCACAGCCAAGGTCCTTAGATGCACCAGGATTATGAAACTTACTTATGTATGCCCTGCATAGTCCATATGTGGTTGCACTAGAAGGACCAAAGCAACTCTTTGGCCTTTTTTCAAATCAAATGTATTGGATATGAATAAAGCATACACTACACTGTACATGCATGGGTAGGGTCTACATTGTTGCAGTTTTTTTGAAATATTAAGTGCATTAGCAAGGATCAATTTGTAAGCATGGTATATATTCATATGCATTTTTTGGCATAGAATTTTGATCAGTGATCTGTTATTGTGTGCAGTGGAACGAGTTCATGCCTAAGAGAGCGCGAGATGCCTACTATCACAATTGGCCTGACTATTTTCCATGATGGCTGCATGATGGTGAACTTGGATATCTTGGACCATGTGTCAATGGGCCTTTTTCCATACCGAAGAGGCTCAGTCTAGGTGGCTTGGTGTAGTAGCTCATGCGGGTTTCTATACCCAGAATCTTCTATTTTTGTGGTCGTAATCTGAACAATTTCTAAATTGTTTACTTTTATTGTCCAGTAGTGTATGAAAGGAATGCTGCATAGAGCTGCATTTGCTAGACGACAGGCATTTCTAAGTGTTTGTATGCGTGTAGGCTTAGTGTTCATCTATGCTAGTACTTTTTTGGGTGTAAAGAGAACTCTACCAGTTTGCCTTTTGTGCTTGCGTTTTCTAACTTACCATCTGAACGCCTTAGGCAGGCTGTGTCTTGACGTGATCTGTTAAGGTTGAATTGATGAAGTCCGAAACAAAGCAATGTGCATGTAGTCTGTAGTGAGGTGTTCCTGGCGTACCCCTCATCAACAGCTGCTAGATCATACAAAGAGCTCGTAGGCATGAGTTGAAGAGCCATGGGCAGCGCTAGGTTTTGGAGATGAACACCCACTGGGGTGTAAGTTTCCCTCACCTGTAGTTGTGTATTTGGCTTTCTTCAGTGAGTCTAGTTTTCCACGACTTGTACAAGTGCTCAGTCCTCCCTCAAGAGTCTTGTGCGCTGAAAACTGCATGTTATTTACTGAATGTAAGGCTGGGTTCACATGTTTCCAGATGGAAGTTTTTTCCTGCCACCTGCTGAGTCTGCATGGGGAAGCGGTCACCATGGGGCTACAAGTGGTTCTCTGCCCATTCAAGGTGCAAGATATAAGGGGAAAATAGGGGCTTGTGTCCTGGCAGTTGGGCTGGTGGGTGGAAATGCAACATCTTCACTAGGCTATAGCCTATTTGTTGTCTCAAATCCTTTTAGTGTTAACTATTTTTGGACTCCAGAGAAAGATGTCCGGTGGAAGGACCTCAATTTTTCGACCAGGAGCTTGTGAACTCAGGCCAAGCCACCTTCTGAAGGGGGGCTGGACTAAATCCAGTGCCAGCATTTTCTGCAAGGTATGGGCAAATAAGCATGCAGTACTGCTATGTGTAGGCCATCTTTTTTATTATATTATATTGAAATCGGTGCCACCCACGTTTCGGTATGTTTCTGCAGGGTTTATTGCTTCTCACTTGTGCTGCCCATGGTTTTAATATCACTTCTCACATAGGAGGCCATAAAAAGTTTCATTGTGCCCTAGAGCACTCATCTGTTGTTTGTTTTAAATACTAAGGACTTTTGTGTCTTTTGAAGAGAGTAAATTCAACATACTTAAGGGTGTTCTTTTGTGGACATATTGGTGGAGAGAGAGAGAGAGAGAGAGAGAGAGAGGGTTGAATTTTGGTTATTATGAACTCCTCCAATGCATAGTCCTTCACTAACAATTATTAGTTATTTGATAAAGTGTTGCAGCTAGTTGATATTGTGTTAATTCTTTCTATCTTTAGTGGTGCATATGCCCTATCAACTACCTTTTTATTGTAATAATTCTTCTATTTGTTATGATCCTTAGTGCTAGGCTTCATTTTGATTGAGTTTGCCCTGTATCTCCGGAGCTCTGACCTTTGTATGAATTGTATGCTTTTATGTGTGCGCACCCGTGGGGGATGTGTGTGGGAACATGTATTGATACCAAGTTCTATATCCACTATTGGGCAATGATAACGCTAGTGGGGATGCTGCACTGGCTAGTCCATACTATGCATGATGGAGTTGATGGTTTATTGTCTTGTGGATGGCTGCCATGAGGTTATAATTACACTTTCTTATAAGGTGAATTTGCCATCCTTTTGCTTGGTATGGGTGGTGTGTGTGTTTTTTCAGTAGGGTTGCCTTAAAATCAATGATTCATGCTTGTAAGGCACACCTATCTTTGCTAGTTGTGTAAATCTCCAAAAAATTACACAAGCTAATATTTTCAATGCCCAGTTTGACCACACAACAGACTAGCATTCTGCCTCGAGTTTGACCGCACAATGGAGGTGAGTTTAAAATTCTCCCCTTTTGAAGATCACAATTGTTCTCATTTGTATGATATCAATTTGGATGTCTCACGCAAGAATTGAAAAATTGCTATCTAGTCTCACAAGGTATTGAAAGGCCCAATCATCGCTTTGCAGCTTGCTTTGAAGTTGACACGTTAGGTTCGTATTGTCAACCGAAGAACTCGTGGGAATGAAGTTTTGGACAAAGCTTTTGAGTGACACCACTTTGTGAAGTATAAGCCTTGGATTTTGGAGAAAGCTTTCTTGTTGATTACTCTCCACCCACAGGTCTCGAAAGTCTTTGCATGCTCAGGCCATCACTCGCCAATGACATATCTTGCAATAAGAATGTTGAATCCCTATGAAGACACTTTATTAGAACATGCTGGAGGAAATACACATTGTGATACAGAAGTGTGCTGTAGGTGCTGCCTTACTAGCTCCCAAGAAAGTTGCTTCGAAGGCACATTGGTTCTTTATCCTTGTTGGATGCCACAATTATTGAAAATTATGAATAAGGCAGGTGGCTCTCCATCAAATACTTCTATTGGAAGTGATGATTCTTCCCTACATACATGGTTGGAAACTTTTCTTATGATCGTGGTCGATGGGTATCCCTTGTGGAAAGTTTCCACGCCTTGCACATGGTTCTCACTACGCCTTGAGGATCCCACAACTCCTTATTAAGGACCGCTATGACAGTCATCCCTTGTTCTAATCACATGAATTTTCAAGTAGTCCTCTCACAAAAGCACTTTGAGCTTTTGCATGCACTTGGCACTGTATGACACATGGTTCTCCCACATTTTCTTATTAAGGACCGCTATGACACCATGTTCTAATCACATGAAAGCTTCAAGTAGTCCTCTCACAATAGCAAGGTAGCGCCAATCAAAGCTATCTAGGGAATGTGTAGCTAGAATTAATTCAAACCACTTGTCTCAAGTGTGGCAATCATCTTCTGGGTCCTATTGTATGAACAAACATCTCCTTATTGAAATTGGGAGGTTTCAACATCTTCATTATTTGCATTTGCTTGGTCCGAGAAGCAAGGCTTGACTACATCAATTCAATGCATGAAGGCCATTGGGGTGTTGAAAATGAATGAGAAGAAGAATGAATCTCAATGGAGAGAGGCAAAGGAAATGTTCACAACAAATTCACACCCAAGGGTAAGAAGATGTTTACATGGGGGCCATACAGAGGCCATTTGTGTGAGGATGTTAGGCAATATAAAGGTGGTGCACATGGGAATTTGGACTGTAAGAGTGACTGAGTTCATTAAAGGACATCCACAAGGACTTCTATTTTCCCTAAAATGGTTTTTGATAAGATGTTCACGTGGAAATTCAAGACTAGAATCACATGTTGGGATAAACGATGTATTCACATAGGTTGCAGCCCACATCAATGTCCTTGGGAATGTTCAAACAAATTAAACCTCTTCAATGGCTACATCTAGTGAGAAATGGGGTAGATACAAAATTAAAAAACCAATTTATAACCTTGTGCCTCTCACCTTGAGTTTTCCAAACCTTTTAGACCTTGCTTCTCAACCGTCTCCCATTATTTGAGCTCTTGGAGTAGGAATTTGAGAGGTGCCAATTATTTTGTGGATGTGTGCTTCTTTAGTGGATGTAGTATTCATGCAAGTTTTGATGGTGAGCAAAATATTAATAAGAGGATATACGGAAAATTTTTGAGTTGATTGGTCATGAGTACTTTAATATAGCAATGTGGGTAGGTGCTATTCATGGTGTGGCCAAGTTTGATGCGTTCCTAAGTGGGAGGACCTAGAGGTGTTGGTTGCAGTTTTAAGTTTAGTCTAAGAAGGATTGGCAAAGGTGATGAATATAGAGACATTACCTAGGGGGAGAGAGAGAGAGAGAGAGAGAGAGTATATTAAATGCTCTATGTGGATGCTTGGTAATTTATGGCATTGGCAAAATCTTCCCTAGCACATGAACAAAATGAGAATGTGGAAACCATCAAAAGTACACATCTACACCTCTCATCCTTGTGCACCACAAGTATGCTCCAAAAAACACCGGACACAAGCAAGCTATAAAATTTTAGATTAATAAAATTTAGAGAGAGAGAGAGAGAGAGAGAGAGAGAGAGAGAGAGACCTCAGTTATACCCTAAACCTATCTCTATCCCTAACCCTTATCTTAGCACCATATTCAAATTATAGTTGTTTAGCTTAGCTTTTTTTTGAGTATGTGTGTACCACTTGAAGCCTACTATCTTCCTCTCTCTCTCTCTCTCTCTCTCCAATAGGGAATATCAAGCACCATGGAGGCCACACTAACCTTTAGCCAATGTAAGATTAGTGATGTCAAAGTTCCCTTGAGAGATGAGAAAGGAATAGTGAGCAAATACTTTCTAACTCCAAGGGCATCACCTTTTAAGGTCAAGTCCATTGAAATAGTCCTAATTAAGGAGATGGCGAGTGTTAGCCTTGTTACACATCGTCTCACGACTTCTTGGACGGTGGGGAACTTATTTACTTAATGGCTCATTATCTCTAAAGTACAGCGTGATTTTCTCTCCCAAATGTGAAACTCCATTAGCGGTATAGATTTGTTGAAGATTATAAGTTTGCTGTAAGTGAAGAAGTATTTGCAAGAACTATTTGGTAAGTTAGTGCATGAGAACATGTCTAATAGTCTATTCCAAATTGTGAGCAAGAACCTAGACAAGAATAACTTCCAGGCATGGAAGTTCAGGATGACCAATTTCCTTATGGAAAAAAGGATTTGGGAGTTCATCATAGGTAATGAAAAGGAGCCAGAGATTGCTGAAGAGAATCCGACCGTGTATTAGTTGTCTGTCAGTGTGACAGATTCTATGATTATGCATATAATACAAGATATACAAATGCCTACGGAGGCTTGGGACATGTTTGTGAAGATGTACAATACAAACACTCAAGCTCGAAAGATGCAGCTAAAGAAGGAGCTGCATAATGTGATCAAAGGAACGCTAAGTATAAATGATTACTTGATGAAGGTTAAAAGGCTTACATATGCCCTTACTTCTATTAGATCACCAGTAGATGATGATGATATGGTTTCCATGACCTTGAATGGTCTTGGTAAGAAATACAATCACTTTAAAACCTCCATTAGAGTTCGAGAAAACTTTCATGATTTTCAAGAATTGATTTCTCTCCTCATAAGTGAAGAGATGAATATTGAGGGAGGTTCATCCTCTGGAAATGCAAATGAACAAGCCTTCTACTCAAATATAGGTAGAGGTAGAGGTGGGTCGTCATCTAAAGGATGAGGTGGTGGTCAGTTTGGAAATTGAAACCACTAACAAACAACAACACCAACAAGAAACTCAATCTCATATAGGTGAAGAGGCCACTCTAGAGGAAGGGGAGCCAAAGAGACCGAGGAGGTTGGCAAAGAAATTAAAATGTAGATAGCATAGAGTGCTATTATTATGGCAAGCCAAGACGGCACATGGAAAAGGACTACTATAAAAATCAGAATGATATAAAAAGTGGAAAGTTGTAGCAGTAAGGCAACTATGCATCATATCAAGTAAATAGGGTGATGACAGTGTTTGTGATGTAGCACATGCTCAGTTTCACGACAGAGATGTGTCAGGATGATCGGGAGATATTTGGTATGTGGATTCCAGCGCCTCTAACCACATGAATAGTCATGGTGAGTTGTTTAGAGATGCAAAAAATTAAAAATCAAGATATGTGGAAATAAGTGATGGTACTGCATATCCCTTCGTGCGTGTTAGTAAAGTGTCATTGTCAATGTAGGATGGAAAAATGAAGTACTTCATGTTCCAAACACTATAAAGAACGTGGTTTCTATTAGATAGATGGTTGAGCAGGGTCTGAAAAGTGAGGTTCAATCCTCAAGGATGTCTTTTGTGGAAGATTTCAAAAATAAGTGTTGCTTGGTTGCAAAGGGTAGCAGCTGTACCCTTATCATTTAGATGACACCTAGTCTACATACACACATCTATCACAAAGCTCAACAATTTGAGTTTCAGGTTCAGAAGGCAACATTCCAGCGGTATTTCATTATCTCCCCTCTTTTAGGGTGTGACATGATCCTTGGGATTTAGTGGTTAGACAATATGCACCCATTCTTGATTGGAGGCAGGAAACTTTCACTATTGTTAAAGGTTTTCCTAAGCCCAGCATGATTTGCGAGGATCGGGGGATTTCTGAAATTCCACTCATTTTCCACATTCAAGCCCAACAAGCCATAAGAAAAGCAGTAGAGTGTACGTTGCTATATGTCCACTCTCAATCTAATGCAGTTCAGACAGCACTCACCAGTGGAGCAGAGGATGGCTGGTGGTCTTTTATCTTAATACAACAACATTATGCTACGAGATGACCTCCCACCTAATCTCCCAACTAGTAGACCTGAGGACCATCGCATAAAGTTGGTTCCTGGTTTAGAGCCTCCCAGCAAGTTCCCCTATCGCCTTTCTAAGGCATTGGAGAGCGAGCTACAACAGCAACACACGTATCCCAACTACCCCGATTTGGATTTATCCGACCTTCCTCCGCCCCATTTGCTGCTCCCATCCTATTTGTCCAAAAGAAGGATAAGACCGCACGCTTATGTGTGGATTATAGGGCACTAAATAAGATAACAGTTAAGAATAGATTCCCCATGCCTAGAATAGAGTACATACTAGAATGACTCAATGGTACAAAAAATTTCTCTAAGATACATCTTAAGAGTCGCTACCATCACGTTTGGATATTTGAGGCTGACATTCCAAAAAACGCCTTCAGGATGACCGAGCACAGCCACTATGAATTTGTGGTGATGCCCTTTGGACTCACCAATGCACCAGCAACGTTCAACAAGATGATGTCTCAAGTTTTTCGGGACCTCATTGCCAAATGCATCTTCATCTTCCTAGATGACATCCTTATCTTCTCACGGACTGAAGAGCACCATGAACAAGATGTGGCATAAGTTTTGCAACTCTTGCAGGACAATGAGTTGTTTATCAATGCCAAGAAGAGTGAGTTTGGAGTATTGGAAATCCATTACCTAGGATACATCATCAGTTTAGGTATTAGCCTCGATCCTAGAAAGGTACAGGCCATTCTCAATTTGGATTTCCCTAGACAACCCAAGAAATCTGCTCATTTGGGTCTTTGTTAGGCTTACAACATGCATATGGACAAGTTTTCTGACCTTGTAGCACCTCTCAAGACTTGTCTTGCCAAAAAGTGTCCGTTTTACGGGCACCAATTTTGAAGTTGGGGTCATGGGATGAACCTTTAGTGCTGCCAGCCTACTCGTTTCGCTGACTACACTACTATCATTTAGGATAAGATAGCATGCCCATGGGCTAGCCAAAGGCCAACCCATGGTTGGAGGGCCTGTTAGCAGCTTGGTCAAGGGTTTTTCACAGCCCTGACCCTCTATGTGAGGCAGCTGATAGCAAAGCAGGGACATCATATCCCTATCGGCCCACAGCAGCAAGGGCAGCCCCCATGGACCTCATCAGCCTGCCTTGGGCATGCTTCTAATGCAAGATCTACTGCTAAGGCTAACTCCTACATGCACTATCTGATAAATTCTCCAAGTGGGTTAAGAGGACTAACTCTCGGTTAACCTCTATGGCTTGGAGACTAACTTATGTGGCTTGTGCCTGACTGTCCCTGGATTGAGGTCTCACAATGGGGTCACAACATACGACAAATATTCCTAGAAAAGGTACTACTTCTGTACAAATGTTTGCACTAAACAAGGACATGCCCCTTAGACAGATGGTGTTTGGGATATGATGTTGAGCGTTTTCTCAAAGACTACCTCTATAAGCCCAACAATCCACAAGTGGAGGACCACGTGGAGTGATAATCAGTTTGAACATGTTGGTTACTTTGCATAACCAAAAAACTAATATTTATGTTCTTACTCCCATCAATGTAGTAATGCAGTAATGATAACGAGATCCCAAGCTAAAGATGCCCATTTTTAAGGCTTCGAGGAGTGCTAAATGCCGAGTAAGTACTCAAAATAGGAGAGTAACCATTGTTTGTGAGGGAGAGGACAAAAAAAGAAGATAAAAAATGGGTCTAATTCCTCGTCTTCTAGACCATTGCCTTCCATTCCAGCCCATCGCCACCACCGAAGCCTTACACTACACTCATAAAGCTATGGAAGAAAGCCTAGAAGAAAATCCTTAGGAGGAGCTAACCAAAAAACTGGGTCAATACCCAAACGTCACGTAAGAAAGGAAAAGAGGAGAGTTGTCATTTTGGTGAGGGAAAGTTAAAAAATAAAGGTTAAATATAGGTATGATTCCTCATCTTCTAGATCGCTCTTTCCATTCCAACGTCAAGGAAGCTTTATACTACACTCAGAAAGCTATTGAAGGAGTCTAGAAGAAAATCCCTAAGAGCTAGCCAAAAATCCCAAAAAGCTTGCTCAGTACCCAAACCCAGTGGAGGAAAAAAAGTGTCTTACAGTGGCAACTCAAGTTGTGGTGAGACATACGTAACAAGAAGTGGAGAGTGTGTATGGACCAATGAGAACTTCAAAAGCTTTCCCTCATGCACCACTTTCCACCATACTTTTTTTTGAGAAAGTATCTATTAACATTGCTAAAGTAGAAATAATGGAAGAAACCAACTCTCCTAGGAAGGATGCCATGGTTGATAATTATCCCAATGAACCTAAGGAACCACATCCCCCGATGAAACCTGATTATCTATACTTTGACCTTTTAAAATGCTTAGCACATCCAAACTATAGCACCATGTGACAACATTTCGCCCCCAAATCTCCTCCAAGATCTAAAAAGTCCCATAATTTATTGATGTGCTCAGGTGGGGCTCCATGGTTCATACACACGACCACTTGTTCAAGGATAGGCTCCATTTGAGCATGCACCTTCCTCTTGTGCTCTTGGGCTTGTTTCATTTGTTCTTTCTCCAACATGGTTTGGGGTGCTCTCTTTGGAATTACATGATTTTGAAGCCCACAAGGCCTTGATTTCATTGGATTAAATCAAGAAATAACTTAGTAATTGTGATTAGGATTGAAATCCACTTTGAATTTTTTTTCTTTGAGCTCCATTTGGTGTGAACTAAAATTATTTTTTTGTTCATGCATGTTATAGTTTTACATGCATTGTTGGAAATGGTAGCTTAGAAGCATAAAAAATTAACAAAAAAATAATTTAAAAACACTCAATCACATGGAAAAATATCATTAATTAGGATTAGGAATGTTCCCCCATCAAGCACAAAAAAAATCTCGAAAAACTCTAAAAAACTAGGCCAAACCATCTCTCGAGCTAGGATATGCTAGCCCACACAGTCCCATGAAAAATAGATAAAAGTCTAGGAAACGTAAGCCTAGAGATGTGGGTCGTGTGAGCAGAAGACATGAGCCGAGAGTCTAGAGAGAGAGGTGAGTCTAGAGGTAGGTGTACCTAATATCATACCAACCAATCAAACTACCTTGATTCAGACTTGTAAGCACATGCATGTTCAGGTTCAGTAAAGGTTTTACTGTCATACAATTTGTACCAACAATAAATTCCAAGGATATCTCTTATCCTTTATAATTATTGGAGCATTAAGTATAATTATTACCCAATGATACCAACCCTATCATAGGTCTCCATGTACTACTTGGAATCTATGCTCCCCAAGTAGGCATTTTTCATAAAAAGAAAAAATCGAGAGTCTATTTCATAAAAAAATCCATGAGTCCAGCCAAACATGAGCCATGAGCCTATACAATGTGTAATCCTACAAGATGTGAGCTAACATGCATGAGTCTAGAGACGAGAACCCATAAGAAGTGAGCCTACTAGGCGCATTACGTGAGTCTAGCTCACCAAACCTACTTGAGCCTATTTCATATTTATACAAAAAAGGTGTGAGTTTAGAGACGTGAATTTAAAGCCGCGAGTTAGAGGCATCATGAGTCTTAAAGGTATGAGTCTAGAGGCATGAGCCCATAGACGTGAGCCTAGAAAAGAAAAAAAAAGAATTAAAAACTCACATAAAGAAATAAATAAAATATTTTTTGTAGAGCTTCAGCAATTTTTAATGTTAAAACCCTAAGATCTCTCTAGATAATTGTTATGCATAAACATGCATAAATCAGGCATAAACTCATTTACCCAACCACCCCCGAGCCCAAGGGATGCACACATGAATTATAAATGAAATACATCATACCTCTACCTTGATGTCCCATACCATCAAGAGGTATAACTCCAATCCAATAGCATGTAGCTATAGTGTGAAATGGTAGGTGAGTAGATATGAACCTCTACACAAGAGAGCATAGCATAGCCTTGGCCTCACAAACCCAAGCCTCCAAGCCTCCCTTGAGTGTGCACCATGCCCCTACTATATAGGAGGGCCCTCAAGTGACTCTTGACTCTCCATTTCCCATGTGTGACCCTTGGATGCCTGACCCTAACCTTAACCCTTAAGGTTAGTCCTAACCCATGCTCCACTAGAGCTTGTTCCCATGCTCCCATGCTCACAAGCCTAATGTGGGTTATCCTCCTAGTATATATGCACACATAATGTGCATATAACATACTTCCCCTCTCTCAAAACATTGCACTCTTGCAATGAAAAGAAGGAGAACTGCGCTGAACAATCTCAACCGACTCCCAAGTCAAATCCTCAATTTCCCTATCTTTCCACTTAATTTTAACCTCGGGGACTAGTCAACTAGAAAGTTTCCTTTCCCTGAATTCAAGTACCTTATCAGGTTCATGTGGAATATAGGATAAATCTTCGACTTCAACGAGTTCTTGAGGAGTAACTGTGTTATCCTCACCTCCCAGTTTCCCTTTCAATCTATTGATATGAAAGACTGGATGAACTCTAACATGTGGAGGTAGTTTTAAGTTCAAATGCAACTGTGCCAATCCGATGTATAGCTCGAAATTGACCACAATATCTAGGAGATAAATTCGAGCATTTTGCTTTTGACAAAGTCTGAAAATCTTTAGGAACTTTTAAATAAACCAACGCTCCTGGTTCAAAAGACCAAGATGAGCGTCCCCTATCAGCATAAAATCGTGCCCTATCTTGAGCACTCCTGATAGAATCACGAGCTTCGATCAGCATTTCCCGCATATCACGCAAGAAATCCCTCGATGCATCAAGCTCGATGTCCTTAAGATCGACATCAATAGGTGCCCTGGGTTGATACCCATATATAAGTATGCACGGACTAAAACCAATAGCCGTATATTTAAAACTGGTATAGGCAAATTCCATCATTGGGAGGAAGATACTTTTCCCAATATGATGATTTTCTAGACATATGCACGAAGCATATACTATACAATCTGATTCATACGCTCTGTTTGCCCATCAGACTGCGGATGATCAGAGCAATTCACATTCAAAGTAACTTCCTCGTTTGTAAACCATTCGGAATAAAGTAGAAAAATATGGCATTATAACAGCAAAAACCAAGGATTCATCGACGCCCCGACATACCCACATCTGCATATGGAATAATCGACGTCTCGAGTTACCCATATCAACATAGAGAGTTATCAGCGTCTCGATGAGTCACATATATCTATCCGTAAACCATCAGGTTGACTGTATAAATCACCTAAAGTATGGAACTAGAGAAAAAAATGCCAACAAAGGAAAAATCCAAATTTCCTTAATTCAAATACAATAAGATAAACTCGTTGAACTGTAAAGAAAGAGATTTCAACAAGTGAAAATGCCGACCGGATTACACTCATCAATACATGCAGGCTATAGATAAAAGAAGTTTATCTAGAGAATGCCCATAATATAACTGCTAGTGAATTTAGAAAATGAGATTGTCTTTGAATGTTGAGGTCAACATGCTAAGTGATGTAAGCAAAGCAACAATCTTGAGCCCAAATTATCCCATAAGATAATATATAAGGAATCACTAGCGTCCCATACCACCATGATACCACCCATACATACCTTAACAATTTGAAACTCCCTAGTATGCCGTCTAGGAAAATATGAATAAATTCCTGTATAAAAGGAATAAGATGGCCTTATCCAGACTTTCACATACTAAAACCTGTCTCTATATACCTGAGACTACATCAAGGAATAACTCCTTCCGAGTACATCATTAGAAAAGAATTTGAATTATTGGAGCCTTTCTAATGATAACTACCTAAAACACAATAAAGTTAGGGTAGAAAAATAACTCACCTAGATATATAAGCAACTAGGTATTCGAGTTGGAATATATACAAGAGTACAAACAATATACTCCAAAATTATGTGCAAAAAACGAAGGCAAATGCTACCTTCAAAGCACATGATATTATTCAAAAGATCAAAAGATCCTTATAAAACCATGGATAAAAGCATAAAAGCTCCTCGAATCCATAAAAACCATAGTTGATCATAACAATCAATGCATGCTATCTAATGGTCATTAATCATGCCAAAAGAAGTAATAAAATTGGTGGCCAACTCATCAATCCCCAGAGTATATGAACGTGGTGTCGTTCAAGCAAAACTCCAAAGTAAGTAAGTGAAACACATGTGTGTAGCACTCAATAAGAAAGCCCTAGACACAAGTGATCTAGGCAGAACCTGATGAGTCCATATAAAACTTGGAAAACATCCAATAAAATCCACCAAAACAAACAGATCAACTAACCCATGATAGAATTTATCTTAGGCTTAAGAAATTAAGCACAAACCACACTCAAATAAGTGCAAAATAAATTATCATGGAAAAGTGCAAAGGTGAAACACACTTTGAATGTAGATTATAGCCATCAAAAGAAATTAAGGAACATGTCCAAAAAGAATGGCTAAACAATGGTAAAAAATCATGAAAACATCATTTTAAAATTAATCCAAACAGATATAACTACTAATAGGAGGTACAATCGTATTAATAATATGCGAATAACCCACATCTATCTAATGTCAACACGAGAAAACGTACTTCAATATTAAATAACCCTTGAAAATATTAAACTCTCGAGAAAAAGAATTATCATGATTTTTTTCTAATTTTCTAGGACCTCAAAATATGATGATTTTGAATTCCACCAAACCTATCTTATGGCATTCCAAACCTATATTTTTCCAGAAAATTTTTAGCAATTAGATTTGCCAAAATACCATTGATATTTTAAAAATACCAATTTCTTGTATTTCTAAAAATAATTTCTAGAAATTTTCTAATTTTTTTGAGAATCCCATCGTTCTCCAATTCCACTGACAATTCTCAAATCCAATGAAAATTTATAATTTTAATAGATTTTCTAATTTTTTGGGTCAAAAAATATATTTTTAAAGGAATTTGAATGGTCATGGGTGCCCGAATGGACACACCACATGCCAAACACCAACCCCACATTTTCTCGAAAATTAAAATAACTTGTCTAATTTTTAAGAATTTTTTAAACTTTTAATTTACCCCAAACGCATTTAGAATACGAACGGTCAAAAAATTTTGGAATTCCAATGGTTATCCCAGAATATGGAAAGCCAAAAGTTTTGGAAAATTGAAAAGACAAAAAAAATCAAAATGTGAAAGGTCAAAAGTTTCCGGAATACGGAAGGTCAAAAGTTTTTTCGGAATTTGGAAAGCCAAAAGGTTTCGGGAAAGCGGAAAGCCAAGAGGTTTCAAGAAAATAAATTCCAAAAATTTTCAGAGAATTTTTTTTCTCGAAATTCGGATTATCCTCTCTTTTTTGGGCTTTTTCCAAGCTTTTTTGAAATGCCCCCTTTTTTTGGAAATAAAAACTATTTTTTTAAATAAAGCTTTTTATAAGCTTTAAAAAAACCTTTAATAACTAAGGTTAAAAAAAAACCTTATAAAAAAAACATATTATGGGGGGGGGGGCGAATTTCGCCGACGACGGCAGCTGCTGCGTACCCCTCCCCGGCCTGTGCGCGGAAACGAGAGAGGAAGAGAGAGTCCTCTGTCCTCTCCCCTCTCCCCTCTCCTTCTCCATCCCACACACTTTCCTCCTCTGCCCTCTCTCCTCTGTTAACAGAGAGGATCCTTAATCTTTAATTAAAATTTTAATTAATCATAATTAATATTAATTATGATTAATATTTAATTAAAAATCCCTTTTAAAAGGAGTTTACACGAGCGGGAGGAAAATAGACGAGAAAAAATAGATTTGAGAGGCGGAGAGGGTCCCACGCTTACAAGAAAGCATTTCATGCATCAACATGCTGCCCCCTACTGAATTTCAGCAGAAAATCGGCAGAAATTTGATTGCATACTCGCAAAAAAAACCTACAAAAATGTATAAAAAATACATTTTTAACCATAAAAATGTTCAAAAATTTCTAAAATTTTAGGAAAAAAATTATTTAAAATTCTAAAATTTTAGGGAATCCATTCTACCAAAAATATCCACAATAAAATATGTGGTATTTTCGTAAAAATTTTGATTAATGCTTATTTTAAGCCATAAAAAATAAGAAAAAATAGCATTAAACTCACGAAATTCTCTCGCAACGTCGATTCATCCATTGAACTGTAGTAACATGCATTCCAATCACCATATCGATGATCCACGTGTAAATCATTAACGCAGATCAATAAAATAATATTTTTATTAGTAAATATTAAAATTTACTTTAAAAAAATCAACAACAATTAACTAGAGATTGCTCTGATACCACTGTTAAAACCCTAAGATCTCTCTAGATAATTGTTATGCATAAACATGCATAAATCAGGCATAAACTCATCCACCAAACCACCTCTGAGCCCAAGGGATGCACACATGAATTATAAATGAAATACATCATACCTCTACCTTGATGTCCCATACCATCAAGAGGTATAACTCCAATCCAATAGCATGTAGCTATAGTGTGAAATGGTAGGCGAGTAGATATGAACCTCTACACAAGAGAGCATAACATAGCTTTGGCCTCACAAGCCCAAGCCTCCCTTGAGTGTGTCCCATGCCCCTATTATATAGGAGGGCCCTCAAGTGACTCTTGACTCTCCATTTCCCATGTGTGACCCTTGGATGCCTGACCCTAACCTTAACCCTTAAGGTTAGTCCTAACCCATGCTCCACTAGAGCTTGTTCCCATGCTCCCATGCTCACAAGCCTAATGTGGGTTAGCCTCCTGGTATATGCACACATAATGTGCATATAACATATAAATCCATTTAGACCTATCTCAAGGAGCACTAAAGACTGAATCACCAAGGTGAATCCCTTTAATGATGCAAACTCATTTTGGACTAAATGTTGAAAAAGACAATCCAATTGGCTGTAGTGTATCAAACCATACCTCTTCAAACCCAGCAACCTTTGGTCCCAGCAAAACATCTAGCACCACTCAACAAAGTGCTCCCCTATTAAGAAGGTAAGCCTCCTTTGGATCTACCTCAAGCAAGGGGCTTAGGGATGAAATAAGCCAATTAAACACAAATGTAAGCGAAGGGACAATGGAGCCCCTAGAACCAGGAGCCACCACGATTCTCCAAGCCGTAGATTCACCAACTGGCTCAGTAATAAACAATTCCATTAACTTTGTGAAAAGGTCTCCTCTCTTTGAAACTCTACTGAAGGAGCGGGAGCAAGATCTAGAGCCTCAAGGTTCACTCCCTCAAGAAGTGATCCAACTATGTAAACGATGTCAACATTTCAAACGTTTGTTGTTGATCCTAAGTTGGGTTTTCCCCAAGGTGGTTGTGGCCAAATAGCCCAATAATCACAATTACGACAATCAAGGACATATCTCTTTTGCAATACCGTTAAGGATGAACATTCCATAAAACACTCAGCCCATTATGGAAGTTTCTTCACCATAGAACCAAGTTGTAACTCCTCTCTATTTGGACAAGAAATAGGGAACATGAGAAAGGGTAAAGAGCCAATGTTGAGGCTTACCTCAAACCCAAGGGTCCCACAAAAGCAATCACATAATGTGCCACCACAAGCTTGCAACCTCAAAGCCAATCAGGCATAGGACAAGTGCCTTGGAAACTTGCACAACCCAAACCCATGGGGCAAGAAGCTCCAAACCCTCAACTAGAGGGTTTTATGCAACAATTCCTTTATGTTCCACCACCACATGGACACATAAGACATGCTTAGGATGGCATTTAAAATAGGAAGAGGGGTTGCCACGAACATAGCACCTAGAGGCTCAGATTTGGGCAAAACAAAGCCAATCTATATTTCAAGGATGATGACCAAATTTGATGAAATTAGAGATCCCATTCAGTACCTAGAGAAGTTCGATCAAGTTTGCAAATCCATGGTAAGGACTGACAATCCCACCAAGATCTATTCATTTGGCTTTGCCTCAGGCCAGTGGTTTACTAAACTCACTCAAAAAGTCTTGAGACACACCTTCATTATGGGATTCTCACCCAATGGAGTTAGATGGATCCATTGCGCACAAATTTATAGCCTAAAGCAAGAGGAAAAGACGGGATGACATCAGTAGAACAAGTATCTCCGTATGAGATACAACCCCCATGAAAGACTGGATGACTTCTCGCTCATTGATCCATTTATGATCGATCCTAAAAGAAAGAGGCTTCATGACCATCTCTACTTTGATAAGTGTTTTCGTGAGACAATAGACCTAGTAGATAATCTACAAGACATGGATATATAATTCATCCACTTGAACCAAAAGATAGGAGACACATCATCCAAAGCCTCAATGGCTAAGGGTTCCCAAGCAGCACTAGTACGAGCCATAGTCCAAACATGAGCATGGAAAAGTTGGTAGAAAATCTGCTCAATCGAACAAGCCCAACCCAAGGATAACTCAAGGCTAGCCCCAACCAATTCCTCAAGCTATGGACACCCACACTTGGTTCCACAAAGAGACATGGTTTGGTGTGTCGTTTACTATTGAAACTATATAATCACGGAGTATTTGTTGCCAAGGCCAAGACAACAATAACCCATTGTTAGTACAGAAACATGCTCCTGTTGCCAAAGCAACCATTAGCCCTACCAATCATTTCAAACACACCTCAATTGATACATATTGTAGTGCCCATTTTTCAAAACTACTGAGAGGTACGTACAAACCGCCACCAATGCCATACTCACCTCGAGTATTACCACCCCAACCGGTTCCTCCCAAAACTGCACTAGATTTGAGAGGAATCAGTTGGGGTGGTAATACTGGACATGGGCATGTACAAACCGCCACCAACACCATACCCACCTCCAATATTACCACCTCCCAAAACTACACCAATACAACAGTACTTGGTGACGTTGCCAATAGACTCCAAAAGTCTAGAACATGACAACTATGAGTCATATGAGCAATAGGATTCATACAAATATCTAGAACAGGCTCCATCCATTGACCATGCCTCCTTGTTTGAAGCTATGGTGCAACAACGAGCAAAAGATTTCAATAGTATGTCACATAGGCCATCTCTTCAATGTTTCCATTGCAAGGACCTACACCGTGTTGCCAAGTGTCCTTATAAAACATTACACCAAGTATCCCAACTCCATCACCGAACCCAGTGCCAAACCCTAATGTCATTCCATATGGAGACACATGTTACAAGTGTGGATTAGAACATTAACTAGTCATATGACATTTTTGGAAGAACATTGGAACACTAAGCTACCTCAAAAAGCCAAATGATGGGTTTCAAAATCTTCTAGTCAAACTAGTTGTTTGGCAAGGCTTTAGGTCTAACTAAGGAATGCACAACCAGCCCATTCGGTATGCCTTGGTAAATATGGTGCTCCAAAAATTCTTTGGTTTTTGGTGGATGTGGTATCAAAGTTAATAAACTTACGGTGGCATGCGAAATCAATGTGTAGTACGTGGTCTAGGTAAATGGTTTGTGTCCCCTAGCATATCACACTATGTTGCTAGTAAGCTATAAATATCTAGATTAGGTTGAACGTATGAAATGATTTATTATTAATGTTGGATGGACAAAGCCAAAATGAAAAAAAAAAGAGCAAATATAAAAATTGCAAGGCTGACTAAAAAGGCCTTTGACCCCTCAAAATGAGTGGGTTGAACTTAAGCAATCCCAAGACCAAAATGGGCTCCCCAACCATTAAGAGAGTAATACCCCCCATATCTATTACATATTAACCATGGACAACCAAGGCACAGGGAGAGAGAAGAAATCCTGGATTTCTAAAAAATAAGAGGAAAAAATCCCTGCAATTGACCCTTTGTATTCCGGCTTCCATTCCTGCGTTTCACTTCTTTATGCCTTTTACATACCACAACAACGCGCAGGTTGAGTACTAGTATGTGTGATACACAGATATGGTGGATACATCAAGATGACATTCCCATGAACTCTCCCTTTGGATTGCTACAAGACCCTCATGAGATGTCTCCATCACTACATAAGAGCAACATGCTATGAAGGACTGCAAAACTAACTTTCACAACTTTAATGCGAAGCATCCCATATCTTCACTTGTATCGATATACAAGAACTGAAGTACCAACAATTGTACAAGCATGTTCAGTCAATGTCGCGGTGCAGGATGTGGCCACCAGATTGAAAATCTCCAACTTCAAGTTGAGCTAAAACGTGTACATAGATCGGCATGTGCTTCACACAAGCACGTGAAACACTTACAAATATAGCTTAACACTAATAGCAACTTCAGGTTGAGCTAAAATGTGTACATAGATCGGCATGTGCTTCACACAAGCACGTGAAACACTTACAAATCTAGCTTAGCACTAGTAGCAACTTGTCATGTGCACACATGGACGTGGTAGCTTTCCAAGGCTAAATCCTGCTTAGGAAATAGATAAACATTAGGGTAGGGCATTAGGTAGGCTCAAGAGAACGCAACAAAACCCCTGGAAGGACAAGGTGGCTGCAGGTTTGTTCTATTGGTGGTGGTCGACAGAACTTACATCATGGCAATTAGGGTTCTATGTCAACGCTAATGCTAAGGCCTTGCGCTCCATCTGTCGCTCACGAAGGCAAGAAAGGGCTTCTTATAGTCTACCGCTCAATACTGTCGCTTTGCACATGACATGACCTCCCAGCTCAAAGAAAACCTCAAGGACCCGACGTTCTGCAATTGGGTGATGCCTCGCTTCTCCACCACCACCCACAACGACACCATCGTCGCCAGTGTCGCCCTCATGGCCACCATGAAGCAGTACTTTGACTACGGTTTCTGTATTCTGTATGGAATCCCTGAAGTGACACTAGCTGGCTCAATAGGACTGGGAAGAGATTGACGCGCGGGTAGAGAAGCTGTAGGTGGGGGGCTATGGCAAGGTCTGAGCCTCGTGGGCTGTGATGCTGAGGAAGATAATCAGGCAATTCACTGCAATCGACATGGATTTTTGGTACTTTCGAGCATTGCTTTCTTTAGCGTGTACCTGGAGTGTTATTGAGTGTTCTACTTTTTAAGAGGATGATTGGTGTGGGCGTCAATGTGAAGGATTCTTTTTTGTTATAGAGATCCCTTGAACAAAGCTGTCAAGTGAAGATAAGGTTGACATATAGACTAACATAGTGTGCTAATGCATCTTAAAGCTATCTGAAAAACTAAAAAACAGAAGTGTGTGAGACCAAGCTGGCGTATATACATGTGTGTATTTGCAAGTAAATCGACAAGCGCACTTTGCAAGTGGAGTTTGTGAGGTTCCTAACCGTGAGCTTGTTTGGAGCTGGTCCTCATGAGGGGGGGCCATGACACAGGCGGCCATGGTTGTCCTACTGAACTCTTTGCTATTGGGTCTGGTGGAATGTTCTATAGGCTCTAGCGCTCATCACTATCTGCCACCCGCCCATCAACTCCCTTTAACATCCCAGGTTAGTAGTTGCCCCCTTCGAAAAAACACTCTCGCACATGCGCGTGCACATACCCCTCTCTCTCTCTCTCTCTCACCAATGTTGTGAGGTTTCCCTTGGCCCCCAAAAACCTTGATTTCTCAATGCTTTTTTCTCATCGCAATTGTTGTTGTGTGTTTTTTTTTTGGCATACCCTTACTATGTTTCAGAAACCTCAATTTGTCTTGCCTGTGCTTTTTTTTTTAAAATCTGTTGAAATTATGTTATTTATGTGCTTCCTAAAATGGCTTCGGAGGTCTTTGGAAGGACAGTGCCAAAACTTGACCTTACCCACTTCGGCTAAGCCCCTCCAAGATGCAAGGGCTTGGTGGTTTCCCCTTCCTTGCAATGGGATCCATGGCCAAGTGCACCGTACCGTATCCACCGGGTACATTTTGCAAGCTTGTATATGCTTGAGAATCCCCAACTACCTCATGCACAAGATGTCTTCGTGCATAAACGCAAGCATGTACTCTCTCTCTCTCTCTCTCTCACGTACACACACACACACACACATCATCATCAAAACTAGGTGCACTCCATGCTCTGAAGCCTCTCTCTCTCACGTACACACACACACACACACACACATCATCATCATTATCATCATCATCAAAACTAGGTGCACTCTATGCTCTAAAGCTTGCAAAACAAGATTGTTTTTTTTTATTCTTTTACCGTGTTTCGTGTGAGTGCTTAGGTAGCATACTTCGTATAGTGTAGATAATAATTGAAATGCTCGAATAAACATGAATTTGAAAGCATACTTGGAAGCAATGCTAGATCGACATCCACAATCGATGAGCTTGAAGCTTCTTCTTATGTTCGATGGGATTCAAAAGTACCTTGTAAATTAAAAAATTACAAATTCATTACCACATTTGAAAATGAGTTTTGTATCATGAATCAATACATAGGACTAATGGTCACCTTCAATACTGAAGGTGTTTTGGTCCACTTTCGATATTGAAAGTGCTATTTGGGAAACAGGGGAAGGACACGTTCTCCTATGTTTATAAAATTTCAAAGACTGTGCCAACTCCCCGCCATACTTTATGTATGGTTTTTTTTTTATTCACTCACATAAATGAGCATGAAAATCCTATGACTTGATGAATGATTTTTTTATTCACTCACATAAATGAGCATGAAAATCCTATGACTTGATGAATGACGTGTAACTCAGATTCAAATGTAGTAATGAATTTGAAATTATCAACCTTATAATGTACCCTGAGATCTCTATCGATGTCCATCGATTCCTCATGTTGAATATAATCATAGCCTTGATGTTCATGCTCGTTCGAGCTCTATAAGCTGTTCATATAAACTTGAGAAAGACACGCATATGAAGCGGACGTGCTGCAAAAATAGTATGGGTTGCAATATCCATCTTCATTCAAACACTTCAAGATATTTTTACGTGAACAAAAGGACACATTCTTTCAAAGTACGTTGACAACGCACGAGTGCAAGCAATCAAGAGGATAAGGGTACCCAAGCATTCTAGTTCTATTGTTGCTAGCCGAAAGAGACTTACATCAAGTCGGGTGAGTCCTTTACTGCTAGCCGACAACAAGGTCGACCATGTTCTATGCATGATGGGAGCCTATAAAAGGCTACGCAAGGCATATTTGTTATTCATGGGACACGTCAAGAATCTAGAAGTAGAATCTTTAGATACTCCTTTTGGAAAGGCCAAAGGCCACAGATTTGTATAGAACATATAAATCATTTTGTACCATATGAATATATTGGAAGTACAACTCTCCCTCTCTCCTCTCTCCTCTCCGTCATTGTTGGTGACTTGCATCACAGTTCCTATTCAGTTCCTTAGGACTAAAAGAAGACACACAGAGCTTCCACGCATCTATCATTGGTATCATAGCATAAGGCGTAGCTAGGCTAAATGTTGAAAGTGCACAGGTCCAAGGAGAGTAACACAGCCACGGTAAAAATCCCATGGGCCTGGTTGGTGTCAGCTAAACCCAAGGGAATGATAGCCCTAAGAGTTAGATGCCATTTGGGGCATACCAAGGAAGGCTTTCGAGAAAACAATTCCAAGGGGGTGTAGCAAGAATGCCAAGATCAACCTCGAGAAGGAGACCATTGAAGTGTTCAAGGACAGAACATGAAGGTAAGGAGACAAATGGGAACAAAAGCACATGTCTCAACACCGAATCTAGAGTGGAATAGAGGCATGGCAAGTTTTTTAGTGAAAAGGTTGCCAAGAAGGAAGGATGACAGATTTGGGAGTCCACGAGAAGACAAAGGGATGATAACAGTCACCCAAAAAGTCAAAGGTTGGAATCTCGTCATTAAGTTTAGCAAGGGGGAATGTCGTGTGTACACATGGACATGGCAACTTTCCAAGCTAAATCCTAATTAGGCAGTAGATAAACATTAGGGTTAGGGCATTAGCCAAGCTCAAGAGAATGCAAAAGAACCCTCGGAAGGACAAGATGGCTGTCAGCTTGTATCTGTTGCCGCCACTGGCCGACAAAGACTTGCATCAGGTTAGGTGAGAGTCCTTTGCTGCTGGCCGACAGCAGGTCAGCCAGGTTCTATGCATGATGGGAGCCTATAAAAGGCTGAGCAAGGCATATTGTTATTCATCTTCCCCCATAGGGGGCAGGTCAACGGTCTAGAAGTAGGGTCTTTAGATAATCCTTTTGGGAAGGCCAAAGGCCACAGTTTGTATACAACATTTTGTACCATATGAATATACTGAAAATACAGCTCTCTCTCTCTCTCTCTCTCTCTCTTGGTGATTTGCATCAGGGTTCCTATTCAGTTACTTACAGCTGAAAGAAGACACACAGAGCTTCCGCGCATGTGACACAACTGTAAAAGTGACACATTCACAGACGTCATTGAAATATAGTAACTTCTTACAAAATGCTTTCTACCCAAATGAACCGTGCCCTTCTTTCTGTTTCTCCGTTACATGAAAATCCACTTCACTCACAAACCAGACTTAACACTGCATATATATATCATGTGTTCTGACAGAATATACATGATGAGATTTAGTAAAATCTCAGAATTTAAGAGTAGGATTGAAAGACTCCCACAGTGCAGAAGCAATTTATTAAGTGCTGTGAGACAGTCCAAAGATTGAAACTTGTGCTACAAAGCCAAGCTACTCCGCTCGAAAAAGGAGAGGCCAAATGTTGCCCTGCCTGGCATTGTACGGCAACATATGTTGTGCCCCAGTGCCTCATGATTAGAATGAAAACTAGACATCCCCCTGAAATTCGAAGCAAAAACTAGCCTGGCAGTATCAGCAAATCATCCTCATGCATCTCTGTGGCAGATGCAAACTGCTGCACATACAACACGATTCCGAAAATCCTCTCTTAGCTCAGGTGATGATGTGCCCCAGAACCTAGATTATTATGCCTGATGGGATAACAGCATCTTTTATGACTGTTACAATCCCTGACTTGATGAAATACCCATCCGTTTCTCTTGCCGCCTCTTGAACATTATCTCTATTGATGATCTGCAGGCAATATAAATAATGAGAAAGCGAGATCCCCATAAAGACCTTGCAAGTTGATGTGTGCCTATTTCAAATCACCACATCACGTGAAGCATAGCCAGTAAGATATCTTATACCTTGACATTGTCTCCTATGTGGGCGTTCTTGTCAATGATGGCCCTTTTGATGTGTGAGTTGCGCCCAATGCCAACAGGAACACCACCCTTGGCCATGACAGTGACCCGTTGCTCATCCGTCTTTCGAATTAAGATAAGAAAGAAGAGATCAGATAATTCTCATACAGCAAGCATGTTTATATGACCTCCCCCCTCCAACCTCCACTGGGCGGGTGAGCTGTCTGTAAAGAAATCTAATACTCTTCTCACAAAAGCCACACATCAAAATAGGTAACATGTACCTCGTAGTAATCCGCACCCATAAGTAATGCATCCTCAATGATTGCCCCCTCCGCAATCCATGAGCGCAGTCCGACCACTGAGTGGTGTATTGTACAATTCTGCCAGATAAAACAAATTGAACACACTCAAATTGGTTAAGTGAAATTGAGCTGTTATACACACGCGCGCACGCACACACACATTATATGCATGCATAATAAATATATGCATACATACATACATCTATGTATATACCCATGCATACCACACTGAAAGTACTTATGAACACTGTATATGCAACAACCTCACCCATTTCAAAACATGCAGCATAGATTTACCTTGATGACGCACCCTTCACCAATGACGCTGTCAGTGACATCAGCATCAATCATCCTAGAGGGAGGTAGAAATCGAGCCTGTGTGTAGATTGGGGCCGACCGGTCGTAAAAGCTGATGGCAACCACCTCTTTAGAAAAAACTGACATTTTCAGATCCTTAAAAGATTTAATGTTTTAAAGTTGAGACCAGTAGTATGCAGGCCCTTGAACAAGTACCATGCTGCCCAGCAGGGAACGTCCCTACACTTTGCGTGCAGGCATGCGCGCGCGTGCACACACACACACATTGTATACATAAGCATGCATGACGTATTTATGTGTGCATGCATGTATGTATGTATGCATGTATTATGTTGGCTGGATGCATGCATGTAAGTATGTAAATGTTAAGTGTAAACGTACGTATACCTGTCCGAATATGTATTTGTATATGTATATGTAAATGTATGTACACACCAACAGAAAGTTGAGGTTATATGTATACATAAATGTATGTGTATACCAACAGAAAGTTCAGGTTATTTCTCAAACGAACACAAACCAAAGTGCGATCTTGACTCCATGAGAGTCCACTCACAAACCTTCAAATCATCATGCATAGCGTAGACTGCATGCTAGGACTTTTCCGCTCGGTCACCAGGTCCCAAGGGTAGGTGCAGGTTCAATCATAAAGATATGTCACCCATAGTAAACAAATCTTCATAGATAAAGCATCGAACTGAGTTTCCACTTCCCCGGAGATGAAGGGCAGACTCACCAATGATGAAGGCTAGCACTAAAGAGCACACGTGAGGACACACACACACACACACACACACACACACACACACAAGGTAGCTGGTTGGGCAATTGCACCACTTTGGATAGAAAGAGAATATATATTCTATCCAAAGTGGTGCAATTGCCCAACCAGCAATTGCACCATATGTATATGTATATGCGCGTGCATACATACATACATCTGTCTCTCTCTCTCTCTCTCTCTCTCTCTCTCTCTCTCATAGTGCTATCATAAGCCTAGCCAAATGTACCTGAAATCTGGAAAAGGTTTCTTTGTAATGCCCAAATTGGCGTTGTAAAATGCCTCTATGGTTCCAATGTCTTCCCAATAACCATCAAACAGGTAAGCTTGCACCTGCAAAGAAGTGGAGAAGACGTACTCAAAAACACCTCCACAGTGCATAACCAAGTGAAAAGCGCAACTACTCACAGAAATGAGTCCCGGTCAAGTTAGAAAAATGATTACCTTCATGCCAATTGAAGTGGCACCCGGAATGACCTCACTGCCAAAGTCATTTGCTTGTGGGAAGTCATCCCGCAGAAGTTTAATCATTGCATCTTTGCTGACAACATATATACCCATGCTGGCAATATAAGGAAGCTCTTTAGCCCTTTCCCCATCCAAACCTAGGACAGTAGTGTCTACCTGAAACAATCAATGATGGAAGTGCCTTAGAAGCACTTTATTAACACACGCACGTGGATGCTCGTGTGAACACGTCCCATACACCTGTGTGCATGCAAGGGGGCCCGCACGTGCACGCGCGCACGCACACACACACATGTTGTATTGACGTCTACAAAAGACCTGAAGGGTCTATTAGACCAAAAGAATGTTACATACAATCCATGACTAGTGAGAATTGTATCATAGAGGTGTACATTGACAATTTTGAATACGTATGCATGGCACACCAATGGCTAAGCTATCTGCATGTGAATGCAATTTGATATGAGAATACACACCTGCATGGTCTTCAAAAACTCTCCTTTTGGCTTCTCTGCAAACTCCAAGATACGGCCGTCTGAATCTATCTTCATCAAACCAAATGCAGTGGCCCGCTTCTCATCCACTGGCAAAGCTGCAACTGTAATGTCAGCATTCGTCTCCCTATGCACCTGAATGAATTTCTGATAATCCATTCTATACAAATGATCTCCTGCCAGGATCAAGAATTCCATGACTTGCTGTTCCTCAAAGAGCCACAAATACTGTCTCACAGCATCAGCAGTTCCCTGTCCAACATCCACAAGAAAAATGAACCTTGAAAAAAAAAACACAAGAAATCATGGCACACATATGTGCTTTACATGACCACAGACGTGCAAACCATACCTGAAACCAGTTGGGATTTTCAGGGCTTTGTTGGGCAGCAAGAACCTCCACAAAACCCTCATACTTGTAGCCTCCCATGTTACTTGAGTATGCCCGGGATAGATGGCGATTCAGTGATGCAGAATTGAACTGTGTGAGGACATATATCTTGCGGATATTGCTATTGATGCAATTGCTGACAGGGATATCAATGAGACGATAGTTGGCACCAAGGGGGACAGCAGGCTTTGCTCGTTTCTTCGTGAGAGGGTACAGCCTTGTCCCGGCCCCACCTCCAAGAATGATACTCAGGACACTCTGGACACATTTCAATGGAAGTGCTTGTCAGATCAATGGAATGGTAGGAGGCTGCCCCCTCATCAGGGATATGAAGCCAGCCTTGACTTGTACATGAAAGTTCTAAATCATAATACTTAGGAATGCAGCAATCAACTGAAATTAACTTGCTGGTCAGTGATTGTACCTGAGTTAATCAGATATGTGAGAACATTTTATTACACAAAATAAAAGAATTCAGATAGAAACTAGTGATCCCCCATTGTACATGAGACTTGTGAGCCCACCTTAATTAGAAACAGGAAAAATCCACTGAAACAAACTTTGCAAACGATAATAGTCCCAAGTATAATTGATTGTACATAAGGAAATAAGATAACTGTGCAGCCATGACATGAAACTGAGTTGATGATTAAATGCTGAGTATGAGTGATTGCACATGAGCAAATGGGATGATAAAGCATCACATCAGCCATCACAGGTCACATGTGAAGCTCAATTGATTGTTCGCGAACAAATGGCCATCATGCCAGACATGACAGGTCATACATGAAGCTCTATTGAGGATACATATGATTGATTGAACATGAGTAAAGGATAGGGCATCATACCAACCATGACAGGTCCTACATGAAGCTCAATTGATAATAACACCAAGTACGATTAATTGCTCATGAACCAATGCAATGATTAAGCATCATGCCAACCATGACAGGCCATACATGAAGCTCAATCAATGATCACTATTATTGATTGTACAAGATGATTGGGCATCCACAACAGATCATACATGAGGCTCAATCGATGAGAATGCGGTGTACCGTTGATTGCACATGAGGAAATGGAATGATTAGGCATCATGCCAGCCATGATACGCCGATGGGATGACCAGGCATGACGCTAGACATACCATGTCATAGCTCCTAGACTACTTAGACCGATTCTACTGCATGTGAACTTACTCATTCTGCTTGGAATGTAAGCATCCACATGTGGGCAGGGATCAAGCTTCGGTGGGCCGAGAGCCAAGCATGGCCGAGCTTACCAGAGGGATGTTAGTCCAACCCACATAGGCTAGGGCAGCGAAGCGGAATCCAGCAAGCAGAAACCCTCAGTTTTAAAAAAATGCAAAAGGCAGCGTACATACTTCTCCAGCCTCGGGATCCAAGCAGACTTCGTCATTATGCGAATCCGATACTGCACGAGGGGAGAGGGTGGAGACACTCCAGCTGCTACTACTGCCACGGGCGCTCCGGGAGGCGACGGCGCCCGACAGCGGGGTGAGGAAGGAGAGGGCGTTAGAGGAGGCCAAGCTGGAGGAGGAGCCGCGCAGAAAGGCAGGCCTACTGGGCGTGGGCGTTAGCGGCGGCGGCGGCTGCTGCTGCTGGCCATTCACAATGCAGGAAGAAGGAGGGCAGCGGGCGATGGAGGCTGCCATGGCGATGAAGACGGGAACGGGAGAGAAGCGCTGGGTGGTGTGAGGGGGGAAGCTCGCAAGGCAGGTGTAGTAGTAGTGTGGGGTGGGCGTGTGAAAATGGAGGACCCAAAACCGCTTCCCGCTTAACCCAAAAACCACTCACAGTGGGCGGTTTTGTCACACCCATCTTTTCTTATTAGACCTTTATGTGTTGGCAAAATGCACGGGGAGGAGATGTAGTGCCCCTTGCATACCAACAACCAATAGAGACTTCACGAGATCCTTTGAAAATTCATTACATATACGTATGACAAGTGTATTTGATCTCTTTTTTATGTATCAACTTGCACATCATAACGACATGTGGAGTTTAGGACACTGACATTGACTCCTAGGGTGCATGATGATTACCACGCATGCTTGCCAGAATCTACTTTCAGGCTTGATTTTTTTGCTAGCATTTGGCATTCTTCGCATATTTTAAACATTATTTTGCATGCATCCTTTTGAAATAAGCATCAGAATATACGCTAAAATATGCTATAGCCCCACAAAAATCGAGCATGTCTACAATGATCAATCGAACGTTCGATACAGTGGATGATTTGCTAAATATCATACTTTTTGAAAGCTAAATCAAATCAACTTTATGTTTTTTATTGGTTTTATGTAACCAAGACAACTTTGGAACTATGTATGGTGGTAAAGTGAAAGGTTGTGAACAATAGATGGAGTGAAATGAGCATAATTGATTGTCATTGGCTAACTAAATTAGATCACTTTGTTATTCAAGATACTTTATGCTTCAAGAAAACTATTAGAGCTAGAAAAAATATTGCCATTCTCTATTTACATTGCAAGCTAGATAGAACAGCCCTACCAAGGCCATTTTTTCCTATCATGAGTGTGCATGAGGGTGGTGTTATGCAAAAAGCATCCTTGCAGCATGGTGACATCAACTAATTTTAGTCATGATGTTGACAAAGGATTTAAAAGACATATTTTAGGGTGAAGGTCCCTTGTGCATGGTACTACACAAGCAAGATGTTGAAACTGTCCTACTCATATAGGAGAATTGGATCAACCAGCTCTCTCTCTCTCTCTCTCTCTCTCTCTCTCTCTCTCTTCCCCCTTCCCAACATAATCCTTGTGATTCTCAACCAAACATCCAAACATGGATGTTTTATTCAAATGCACAAAGTTAGACTTTCTCCGTATGATTCTTTTACTTGCAAATTCTACACAAACACACCATGGTGCTTTACTTCCTCTCAAACTTTACAAATCCCTCACTTCACTTCCATCACCATCTTTTCCATCCATTAGTGATGGCATCATTAAGAGAGATCAACATCCCTCACTTTACTTCCATCACTATCTTTTCATGCATTGGTGATGGCATCATCATAAAGAGGGATCAAGGATGAACATAGAGTCAAATCTTATACAAACAACTATGGTGCTTTACTTCCTCTCAAAATTTACAATTCCCTCACTTCACTTCCATCAATTGCTTTCTTCTCTCTCTTCTTAATAGAAGAAATCATTTATTTAATTGTATCACACATAATTTAAAGGATGCTTACATGAGGTATTTAATTGGGCTTTCCATTGGTTGGTTACACCCACAACCTTGAGGATTTGGGGCGTGGGTTGATATGCCAAATTATTCAACTTCCCAAGTTAAGCTTGTGAGCATGTCACATTATTGCCCTCTTAGATATCTTGGGGACACCTTATTTATCTTTGCCCCATGCTAATTGAATTAATATCATAGGTGATTCCATATTTAATACTTTTAGTGACCACACAATGGTGTATGCTTGGAGCTTTAATAAATTGCTAGATTGGTTTATATGAGAGGGTGATACCTTGTGTACTTACATCACTAGTAATTATTGGTTGGTGTGTATTTTGTGATGATTAATTCATTCATGAGGATTCATTGAATTCATTGAGAATTAACATTTATGTTTATGCGATAGGTGAAGAGAAAGGTGATTGAAGGCATACATGCGCATGAATTAAAGTTTAAGGCATTGCACACAATAAGCAAATGTGCGATATGCACATTTGGAGAATAATTATTATACCTTAGTCTAGAGTAGACTTTTATTTTTCAAGAATATCTTTTGTACGTACAAGGCTAAATTCCAAGCCTAGAATTCAATTGTAGTTATCTTCCTTTTTAGAAAGAGAGAGCCATGCATGAACTTGTAAAAGATAAGGCATGCAAACCTCATATTTAAGCATGAAAATTAGACCACATGCAAGCCACTCCTTTGTAAATATAAATATATAATCTTGGCCTAAAGTGGCTTGGCTCAATAATATATAAATACCGATGCGTGGGAGAAGGCCACACACATTGGGGAGGAAGATTGTATCCATTCTTATGTGTTGTGTTATTTTATTTTCTCTCTCTACTCTAGTTTATGTTGAATATTTGAGCGATGGGTTTCATTGATGTGCATGTATTTTTGTTTATGTCAAAGTGTCTCTTAATAAGTTTAGCAAGTTCTAGAGGCTCCATTCTCATTCTTAGAGGAAGCAAAGCCTCCCTTACGCATTTGATGACAATGTCACTTTTTTCTTCCTTCTTCCAGATTCTTAAAAATTCACTTTTTACTCCTTTCATGGTAAAATGGCTTACAGTAAGCCTTAGATTATGCTCTTTAAAGCATCGTCACAATTTTCAAACTCTTTTTAAAGCCCATATTTGAAATATCTCTTATTTACAAGCTTAAAACTCTCTACATCAAAGCTTTTATCTTTTTAAAGGAAATACTTAATCTTTGTTCATCAAGTGTTTCTCTTATAAGCTTTTACTCAAAAAACCATCAAGTCTCCTTGCTTGTTTTTTAAAATTTCCAAGAACTTTTTCTCATAAACCGGAATTCCCAAGTGCCAAAGAAGAAAAAAAAACTATTTAAAATGATCAATGAAAATTTTAAGGTGAAGACCTATGGCCTTTTATAAAGTGGTGGATTTATTCTCTAGGCTACCCACACGTCTACTAGCTAGGAAGCGGAAATGAAGCATGATTGAAAATTATGCCTTCAACAAAAATCTCCACACTCAGCTTTAACATAAATTTGAGTCAAATCGGGAGAAAAATAAATATATTTCATTTTTTCTTAATTACCCACAATCTATTTATTTTGTTCTCTTGCACAATCACAAATGGGTAGCAGGCCTGCACCACCCACAGTTTAAGAACAACTTTCAGCATTGCAAAATCAAATCACTATAGAAAGGGAACTTAGGCTTAATTTAGAGCATTGTTTCTCATAACGGAGATGAGATTTGGCTATTACCTGAATGTCTTGAGAGATAGGTAAATTTTGTGGCACGAGTATATATGATCGATGAAGAGATAAGGAAGAGGACGAATCCTTCAAGAAGAGACTCTAATCCCATACATCATGACGATGGGAGCACACACATGGTTTCATTTTAGAAAAGGCACTAAGGGTTTTTAATTCTAAGTCCAACACCTTTTATTTGTAAAGCAAAAGCTATATTCACTAGTACCAAATATGATTATACACGAGAGGCGAAAGATTTAGGTTTAAAAATCAAACCGTTAGAAGAAAATGAGACTTTCTAGTAGCTCCACTTCAAGGGGACATCATTTGCTATGGAGGCATCAACATAACCCAAAGATCAACTACAACTCTCACACCATCTCGTTGGTGAAAGATGGTAAAGGAATCTACCTTAAATGTCAATCTAAAGGAGAACTGAGTCCTTTTTTAAGTCATAATCGAGCAAAGAGGGCTTTAAGAATAAAGCGAGTACTCTTTTAGTGTTAGTAAATGAGTTGATTGCTATTCTTGACACACCAACTAGTCCATCTCAACCTCCATTTCTCTCAAAAGTCTCTAACTGTTTCAAGGAAGAATGATCTCTAGGACTTCTTAAAACTGAACTAGAGGACCATAAAATTGAGATAATGCATGGAAACTCTCTACCTTGTAAAGCTCTTTGTATGGACTAAACATCATGGAATAAAAGGAAATCCAAAAACAAGTCGAGGAGTTTTTAGAAAGGGGTTTAATTAGACCCAGTAGTTCACCATCATTTCCTTCTTGTCTCAAAAAGAAGAACGAAACTTTCTAGATTTTTATTGACTACTATGTTCTTAACAAGATCACAAATACCCAATCCCTAAAGTAGATGACTTTCTTAATAAACTTAAAGGGGCTAGGGTTTTTAGTAACATTGACCTCAAATCTAGTTACCATTAAGTTAATATGGCCGAAGAAGATATCTATAAAAGAGCATCGAAAAGGGTCACTATGAGTTCTTGGTTATGCCTTTTGACCTCCAATGCTCCAACCCTAGCCCCTTTAATAAACTTAAAGGGCTAGGGTTTTTAGTAACATTGACCTCAAATCTAGTTACCATTAAGTTAATATGGCCGAAGAAGATATCTATAAAAGAGCATCCAAAAGGGTCACTATGAGTTCTTGGTTATGCCTTTTGACCTCCAATGCTCCAACAATGATGAATATGATATTTCATAAATTTTAAAATTTTATTGTTGTATTTTTTTGATATCTTAGTCTTTAGCAAGAATCATCAAGAGCATAAGTAACACTTGGAAAATTTATTTTTGCCCTTAAAAAAAACAACTTTATGCCAATCCTAAAAATAGTCACGTTGTTCAAGATTAAATTGAATACCTTGGCCATATTGTGTTTGAGGGATTTTGTGTAGACCCAGAAAAGGTTGAATGTGTGGTTACTTGGCCAAAGCTGCATGACATACATGAGCTTAGATCCTTCCTTGGATCATGTACCTATTATAGAAAGTTTGTTAGAAACTTTGCATATATTATGAATATTCTAATTAAACTTTTTTGCATATATTATGTATGCACTCTAATTGATTTTTTTTTAAAAGTCTAAATGTTTCAATTGGACTAAGAGAAAATAATTATCCTTTTAAGATTTTAAAAATGCTTTGACTAATGCCCCAATACTTTTACTGCTAAATTTTCAATGATTTATTGTTGTTAAGTAGGCATAGAAGTGGCATCATACTTATGTAAGATGGCTATCCCATTGCTTATAGGAGTCAAAAGTTCAGACCACCTGAAAGAAATTATAGTACACTGAACAAGAGACTTTATGCTGTGGTTCATGCCCTTAGGATTTGGAAACATTATTAATGGGTTCCAAATTCTCTTAATAAAGCATCAACAAACATTCACTTTCTCAACCTCTCTCATTTTTGACTGATATGTCATGTGGGCTTCCTTCATTAAAGTTTTCAGCCCATGATCCAATATTAACCTAGAAAGAAAAATGTTATGGTGGCTGATGCTTTGAGTCGGAGGCATAGCATCAACAATATTTTTGCCATTAAGAGAAATCCTTTTGAAAGTACGTAAGACACCTACAAGAAAGATTTAGATTTATCTAAAGTTTAGGTAAAGGTACATGCTCCTCCAGGTCAATATTCTTATCATGATGGTTATCTTTTCTTTTGGAAAAAATTATGCATCACACATCCACTTGTCTTAGAAGAAATACATAAACCACCATTTATGGGTCATTGACGCATATTTGCTACTCTTCAATTGGTCTCAAGGGAATTCTTTTGGCCAGTTTAATGCTATGTAGATCTTTCTCATGTCAACTTGCGAGAAAACAAACATTTTAAAAAAAATCCATCTCATTAATATTTCCCATCAACTTAGATACCAACTAAAAGATCTCCTTTTTATATTGTTCACCTACTGTTCGCCTACTACTGAACATTCTAATCAGCTCCTCCTTGTTTAGAGTGGGTTGATGTATAAACATATTATGGTTTGCATCTAGCCCAAAAATACACAAATATACAAAATATAGGTGTTTACATGCGCAATATGATCTACTAGTCCCAGCCCTAATTTGAAAATCCAGGCATGTGCATGATGGATTCTTTCCCATAGTCACCCTATATTTTTCACTATGTAGTAGTGATTCCTCAGTCTCAATTACACACAAACACTTCTAATTGTTTGGCCTTAGTGACCAAATGCTCGAAGTCAGAGCTGTATTTGAAAGTGTTGAATCTACCCTCATAGTCGTCATATCTAATATGCAATTTCTATATCTTACTGACTGATGGGCTATATCATTTACTTCTTGGTGTAATCCCTTTTGCAACACAAATCATCCGGCCTCCAATTCTTGGATCTCATCCAAAGTAAGGTTTGTACCTCTTTAAACTAGCCATCCCAATTGGGGGTATTATATGTGATTGATAGATAGTATTACATACTCTCCATGTGTGATACATGCTATTGTTGCAAAACCACATGAATTGATGCCTATGCCCTTCTGACTACTCTCTCATACCATAAAAAGGAGTTAGAACACCTCGCTCATAGTTTTTGATATTCTTCTTACACTTACCATCTTGGCCACCTAACCATGGTAGGTGACCTTGCTATTTAGAGGTGTTAGATGTATAGCCCACATTGAGTTGTGTATATCATTCTCAACAATTTCCTACACCTCTTCTTCAATTGCAAATCCTTCTTCATTGTGCTGAGACCACCTTTGTCGCTTGTGCTCATCTTGAAAATTATTAACTACATATTGCAATGTATAGATATTTAAGCTTTTTTCCCAATGAAAAAGACATGACCACTCACACGACCTTCCAATTTATTTTCTGGTCCATTATTGTAGACTGCCCTTATGCCTCCAATTGGCTCCTACTTCATCGGTCGTCGTAAAGCCATAAAAATCTATTTTGGGAAAGCCTTTGTGCACTACCACATCATTGATCATCTCCTAGAAATAAAACTTGTCTTCTTCTTTCATTTCAAAGCTCTTGTTGCAAAAGCTGCATGCCATTATAAAGAAGTTAATAAATTTTAGGAGTTCTACAAGACCATAGTGTACCTTGGATCATACACATGCGCATCCATTATTGTCCATCCTTACACACCCTTGATGTGATTAAAGCAAACTTAAGCCTTTTTTAAATCACCATCTCTTGTTTGACACATACGGTTCACTAAGTCCAAACTTGATGCAGGCCCTGTGGGTTGACACTTTAAATACATAGCACCTCTCTAACTTATCCCAAGCTTGGCCTAGAAAATGACTACCATGGAAGAACTCAAAAGCGCATTGTCTCTTCAAATCTAGAATACTAAACTCTACACCTTGCACTGTACCATTGATTCTAGAAGCACATACCATCCTTCTAAGTCTATAAGAGAATGGGAAAACTTAACAATTTATTTAAAATCATGTTGAGAATCACAACCATACAATTAACATGTATATGGAGTTAAACTTACCTTTGACATTGAACTAGGGGATGTATGTGCTCCAATAATTGTGACAGCTCCATGTTACTAATATTTGATCCATCCCTCATATTTTTTTCAACAATTGCATTCAATACTAGTTGTTTTATGATATCCATTTGAATTTCCTTGGACCACTTGTAGCAACCTCCGACACTACCTCTTGTATAAGTATTCTTATCTTTTGCAATACTTACCTTGATGTGCCTCTTTGCATCTCATGCAAATGTTCCCCTTGATTTTCGACTGGAATACCTTACTAGTTATACCATGTTACCTTGTAGATCTTACAAAACTTCCACAAGCTTCTCCAATGCCAACAGCAGCAAAAGACCTATCCGACATACAACCTCAATGCATCTTCATCAACATATTCCGAGGACAGAATTTGCATCAAAAAGGGAGGTATGTTAACACTTACCGGTGGGACCTCTATAGTGTCGATGCTGGCCATTGTATCATTTTCACCTCCTTTGGGCCATAGGCATCGGAATGGTCGAAATTCACTTAAAAGCCATGTATTATATATTTTGATGTATATTTTGTGTGTGTGCTCCTCGCTTGTCTATGAAGGTGCACCATGGGATCAAGGAGTTCAGATTACTACCTCTAGATGAGTGTTTACACTAGTAGGTTATGAGGCCTAGGGTGCCCAAGGAACTTTTTTTTAAGATTTGGCTGCGCCCAAGGGCATAAACCCTAAAAACAAATTAGATAAGGTCTCTTGTAACCAAAACCTCTTGTTCTCTCATGCTAATTGAATAGAGTTCTCTTCTTCTTTACTATCTTATGCTATTACCTTCTTGCTTACCTCTTGCTTGTGGAGCTCTTGTGTGTGCTTGCTTGCATGCATGTATGTTAGAGAGTGAGTGTGTGAGATTTATTTGTGAGGAGAGTTAGGCTTCCATTGGTGTGCAGTGAAGCAGGTTGACAAAGTGGATCTCTCAGGTGCTTCTACATGGTGACAATGCTGCCTACGAGAATCCCAGGCAACCTACTTTCATCATGAGGCTCATGAGTGACATATCGTGTTTTTTCATTTGTGAACTAGGCCATGACATATCAGTTTCTCAGTTGAGCTACTTGTGCTCATCACTGCGATTAGGTAAGCCTTATGATATTGGGTTGCTCCCTGTTTCCTTTCCATGGTGCCAAGGCCTTCCACATAGATTTTGAGTTTTATTTGTGTAATTGAATTCTCATAGCATGATGTATTTCAATGTAAACTTTTGATTTATGTATTTGGATTCTCCTTACAATATCTATTATGTATATCCATAGTAGATCTAATGTATAGTAGCCTTAACACGCTGTGAGTGCTCCCATCTTTTTTAGGGAAGAAAGTAACATTCCCCCTCCACTACCTTCATTTTTACCTTCTGTGTTTTGAGCTCCATCTACAATTTCTTTCTTTTTTTTTTGAAAAAAATCCTTGTGTTATGAGTTTCTTCTACAATTAGCTATGGTATTAGGCACTAAGCGTGTGATGCCAAAAAAGGTGCTATACAGTGGACGCAACTATGGGCAGATGTGGAAGTGTAGTAGTCCAATATCAAAACTTGCTAGGTGAGTAACCTATCCATGAAAAGAAGAGCCCTTCATATGTCCTATAGTTGGCTACTAAACCTAAGAATCTCATCATAACAAGCATTCCTAATTACACAATAAGATCACTCTTCAACAATGACAAGGGTTAGTGTTGATTAATGATATGTTGAGCATGAATGTAATTAGCATACGTTTTTCCATGGAGAACCTTTCCTCTTAGCCAATATTAGAGAGACTCCTCTCAAGTGTAAAGGGCCACATGCTTATATAGAGGTGGATGAATGTAATTAGTTAAGAAACATGTGTTTTTCCATGGAGAACCTTTCCTCCTAACCAATACTAGAGAGCCTCCTCTCAAGTGTAAAGAGCCATATTCTTATATAGATGTGGATGAAGGCCAGTAGCAACTCCTACTACATGCCCTTGCATAGCTTCCAAGCTCAAAGACGACCTTAATTAATGATGATTCTTGTTGCCTCAAATTGTTATCTAGAGATTCTCTTGTTTAAGTTGATGTGAGAAGACGGCCTTGGAAGCATCATTGTCAAATAACAAAAGGAGAGTAAAAGAAAGAAGATGATTACAGTAGACAAAATTTCATCACCGCCGATGAGGCACATAGCATCTTCATAAACTTTGAACTACATAAATATTCACAAGAACTCAAGCTCCTTTAAAGCAAAAAAAGTTTTGTGTCCACATACCTTAGAGCTATCTTCATTTATGTGAGCTAAGACTAGGATTTGGTTCTATTTTATTGCTTTTCATTTAGCCTTAGTAGTGATGTCCCTCACCTTTGTAACACAAAAACAAATAGACCATACGCATAAAAGAAAATAGAGATAGGTGCCAAACTAGGCATATGAACACACATGAACTCTAGAATTGTGATGCCATTTTCAGGCATAACAACCTAAATTCAAACCATATAAAAAAACAAGTACTTCATAGTATAGGTGGATATGTAATGAAAATGAAAACGGTCACTAGAAGAGAAATAGAGAGATCCAAGCAACAAGCTTGACATGGATCAACATGCCATATGTCCCTGTCTGAGTTTGATCCTCACTGCTAGATAAGGACATGGCTAAGGACACAATACATCATCTAATAAAGAAGTCTAACACTCTTACCTATATATGTGGCTCTAGCCACTAAGTATATGTGAAACACATATGTAGATGTCACCAAAGCTCAAACATTTACACACATAAGTACATGATCCTTATCTAGATAGAGATATGCCCTATTGAGGCCCCCATTAGGGATCGGTGTGGGATCGAGAACTATCTAACTTCCCACCACCAATCGTATGCAACAATTTTGTAAGCACTCTTATGTAAGAAAACAATAGCGGAAGCAAGATCTTCACAATGCAAAGCATGTAATTGTAGAAAGAAGTGGAGAATAAACATTACTACTTGTAAACTTTGATTACACACTAATGGCTATTCACCCACCCATGTGCTACAGCTAAGGAGATTTAATGGTGGTCTAGATAGACTCTGGATGAAGGATGTCTTGCTTACAAGAGATCTTGATCACAATGAACTCGATGTAAATAAAGGTTGCCAAATATATAGTGCCAGGGTCGGCATGGATGTAGGTCGGCCATGTCGGCCCAACTCGTAACTTGGTCCAAAATGACAAACTAACCATATCATCCATTGATTAGTACCATATTATGCTACAACATAGTCCCGTAGGGATTCGCACAGTTCCCATGGCCATTTGAGACTATCGAGACCCTCAAACGAGCCCTACAACCCAAGAACTATGTGTCCTCGACGATTTGCTGCCTAGTGCACAAATGCGGTCACATAGCTCACACAAGCATACATCCTACTTGGTAGAGTGCAAAGTCTACAAAAGTGGTCTCTCCTAACCTAGCCACATTTGGCCACCATTCATAGAACTATTGGCGAATGCGTGGGTGCTCACAGCTACTCCTCATATAGAGGGCCTTACAAAATAGAGCACATCCATCACCCGATAATAATAAGAGGGTGGAGCATTGAAAAAATGTTTTTCAACACCCCCCTTAATTTCCACCCATATTGAGCTATCTCTTTGGTTCAATGCCAAGTTGATGAAGATGATGCTCCAATAAATCTCTCCCATAAAAATATATGGACATTTTTTTATTGTTGGAAAGTAGACAAGCTTTAAGCTCACGCACATAATGATATTTTATCTCAATATGCTTTGTGCGAGCATGGATCACTGGTCCTTGGCAACTCTTATTATCATATAATGATAGTGTATCTCAGTATGCTTTGTGCAAGTATGGATCATTAGTTCTTGTCAACTCCAATGATCCATGCTTTGTGCAAGCATGGATCATTGGTTCTTGGCAACTCTCATTATCACATATAGCAACACTATCGTTGCTCCATTTTGAGTAGCAACACTCATGTCTCCTAAAAATTTTCTCAACTAGACTGCTTCACATGAAGCAAAGCATGTTGTCTTGTACTCAACTTCTATGAAAGTACCACTATAGGTTGCTTCTTGGATGTCTCATATGGGCTAGCTTGGGGTTTGGTAGTCCTATATATACCTCATGGGCTAGCTTGGATTCATGCTCACACAATCATGTTATAAGACACATCTACATGTACCACTATAGGCTGATTCTTGGATGTCTCATATGGGCTAGCTTGGGGTTTGGTAGTCCTATATATACCTCATGGGCTAGCTTGGATTCATAGTCACACACTCATGTTAAAAGACACATCTACCTGCACACTCATTCATTTATGAAGGCCCTATATATATATATATATATATATATATATATATATATAAATGTTTCTATGTGATTATGTTTCTACATGATTATTTTTTAATTCTATGTGATTATTAATTAATTCTCTAATATATCCAAAAGCTAGCCCATGTTACACCTTGCATCTTGACCCATAGAGTACAAACCATAGCCAAACTATGCAAAGAATGTAGCACATCCATCTAATAGTTTATAATCTCTATAATTAAATAGAACTTTTGCCACAAAGGGCAAGGATAGTCGTGCGTTTCTAGCTCATGTTGGTAGAAAGGTATGCTATTGAAAGTTGATGTGGTTTGTGTATGCATATGGTAGACGACAAGATGCCACCATAAGAATGTCGAAATATGGTACCCGTCATGTCATGTATGGAGCACATGTATGTGGGAGGAAGGTAGATGAAGTCTAGGATGATATGAAATAGGAATGGATGAAGGCTAAGGTTATTTGGGCATGTGAATGGATGAATGTAAAAGGAGTCAATGGTCAAAAATTAGGCGCATGGAAAGTGCAAGGACACACAAGACATGTGGATGGCACAAGGGTGCATGGAGCATGTGGATGAGAGCTCTATGAGAGCTGTAAATGGCTGTATCAAGCTTATTTTCTTAATGTAAAAATGTGATGCTTTGATTAGTCCTTCCTCATACCTTAATCATCTCAATTAGTATTGATACCTTACTCTAATGATGTCTTCTCTCATCTATTATCCACCATAGCTCTCTACATACTCCATAGCCATCTCATATTATGCATTTTCTCAACTTGGTATCAGAGCCTAGTCATCATTCCATCTTTACAATATTGTATTAGCACTAGTTAGGAACTACATCAGGCTTAACACTATTTTTAACTAATCATATCCATTGTGCAGAAATAAGTGGCTACCACAATAAGCCCATAGTATTCAGCAAGGAAGAAGAGATTGTGTAGATCAATAATTTACTATTAACCAAAGAAAAGAAGTGCAATAATGTGCAAGATGTGAAAGTACTCAATTATCTACCAAGGTGTAGGATTTAGATGTCACGAATAAAAAGATAAAAATAATGCTAGAGAGGCACGTGAACGTATGAGAATGCTAAAGCCAATCTATGAATTGGTCAAAGGAAGTGGAAAATGCAGCAGAGAGTTAAAACATGAAGAATATGTCATGCTATCTAAATAAAGAAGTATATGAGACAATTGCAAAGGTTCTCATGAAAAGAATGGTAAAGTCTACACTCTAACACCCTAAGTTTAAATCAGTTTGGTGATGATGTTGTGAGAGAGCATTTACAAGAGGTGAGCACAACAAATGAGGCATAAGATATGCAATAATATAGGAATAAGTTGCCAATCTTATGCAATGATATACACACAATTTAATGTAGGTTTTAAGGCAGTGATGTAAAAGAGAAGGGTTTTGCCTCTCCCTAAACCATTTCATGCACCACAAGCATACAAATTATTGAGTCGTAAGGTCTTAGAGCTAATTGGTGAGCACGCCCATTTATGCTATATACATGTATGTAAGTTTGGCTTGAAAGAAGTTCCCTTTACCCTCATGCTACAAACAATAACTTTGTATTAGATGTATGCAAGTTACAAGCAGCAATGGTAAAATTTTACAAAATGTCTATTGGAAGAATGTGGAGGAAAGCTAAAATTTGTATTAAATCTTGATGAGCGTGAGGTACTCCTTGAGTAGCAATTTTGGCATAGCCTCCAGCATTTGTTGTCACACCATCGTGTTGCAGTACGTGCACTCGTCCCTCCTCTCACCTCACTTCACTCACACACACACTCACTAGCATGCATTAGAGAGAGATTAGTAAGAGGATTAGCAAGAGCCACACTCAATTTCACAATGCGAGAGTTCTTTGTATTATGAGAGATTTTCACTTATATATATGGCCATAGGTGTTTACACTCACTTAAACTATGGTTGGCTAGGCACTTTAGAGTGTTTATACCCACTTAAACTATGGTTGGCCATGCACTTTAGGCTCATAAGAGGCCTAATGCTATTACAATGACTACTCTCATAATATATCCATGAAATACATCACTTGGGACTTCATCCTAACTTGCTACCACATTCTCGTGAAGTGGAAATTGCCATAAATATTCCGTCAAACCATTATTGGCGCCTGTCCAAGTTATAGATTTGGACACCCTTACTTCATATCTTGAATGTATGACCTTTTGGTGTGTCTACCTTGCATTTTTTATGTAAGATAATGGTAATAGTTCTTGTTAACCCTAGTAATAGGTTAACACCTAGGCTTATGCATGCCTTGGGTTATGACCTTAGTCTCGACACAATATCACTTGGTGAGACTATCTCTATCTATTATGTAGCCTCTTAAATGGAACTACTAAGTGATTATTATAAGCGTTCATTTTGATTTCTAAAAATATACAAGTAGGGCACCACCCTATAGAGACCCAAGCAATGGTCCAAAGACCTCATACAAGAGTATCTAAGAACTGCTAAGTACCTCCACCCACGATGATTTTTTTTTATTTTTTTAAAGGCCCTTTATTGATAGAATTTTATCCAAAAGCTAGCCCATGTTACACCTTGCATCTTGACCCATAGAGTACAAACCATAGCTAAACTATGCAAAGAATGTAGCACATCCATCTAATAGTTTATAATCTCTATAATTAAATAGAACTTTTGCCACAAAGGGCAAGGATAGTCGTGCGTTTCTAGCTCATGTTGGTAGAAAGGTATGCTATTGCAAGTTGATGTGGTTTGTGTATGCATATGGTAGATGACAAGATGCCACCATAAGAATGTCGAAATACGGTACCTGTCATGTCATGTATGGAGCACATGTATGTGGGAGGAAGGTAGATGAAGTCTAGGATGATATGAAATAGGAATGGATGAAGGCTAAGGTTATTTGGGCATGTGAATGGATGAATGTAAAAGGAGTCAATGGTCAAAAATTAGGCGCATGGAAAGTGCAAGGACACACAAGACATGTGGATGGCACAAGGGTGCATGGAGCATGTGGATGAGAGCTCTATGAGAGCTGTAAATGGCTGTATCAAGCTTATTTTCTTAATGTAAAAATGTGATGCTTTGATTAGTCCTTCCTCATACCTTAATCATCTCAATTAGTATTGATACCTTACTCTAATGATGTCTTCTCTCATCTATTATCCACCATAGCTCTCTACATACTCCATAGCCATCTCATATTATGCATTTTCTCAACTTGGTATCAAAGCCTAGTCATCATTCCATCTTTACAATATTGTATTAGCACTAGTTAGGAACTACATCAGGCTTAACACTATTTTTAACTAATCATATCCATTGTGCAGAAATAAGTGGCTACCACAATAAGCCCATAGTATTCAGCAAGGAAGAAGAGATTGTGTAGATCAATAATTTACTATTAACCAAAGAAAAGAAGTGCAATAATGTGCAAGATGTGAAAGTACTCAATTATCTACCAAGGTGTAGGATTTAGATGTCACGAATAAAAAGATAAAAATAATGCTAGAGAGGCACGTGAACGTATGAGAATGCTAAAGCCAATCTATGAATTGGTCAAAGGAAGTGGAAAATGCAGCAGAGAGTTAAAACATGAAGAATATGTCATGCTATCTAAATAAAGAAGTATATGAGACAATTGCAAAGGTTCTCATGAAAAGAATGGTAAAGTCTACACTCTAACACCCTAAGTTTAAATCAGTTTGGTGATGATGTTGTGAGAGAGCATTTACAAGAGGTGAGCACAACAAATGAGGCATAAGATATGCAATAATATAGGAATAAGTTGCCAATCTTATGCAATGATATACACACAATTTAATGTAGGTTTTAAGGCAGTGATGTAAAAGAGAAGGGTTTTGCCTCTCCCTAAACCATTTCATGCACCACAAGCATACAAATTATTGAGTCGTAAGGTCTTAGAGCTAATTGGTGAGCACGCCTATTTATGCTATATACATGTATGTAAGTTTGGCTTGAAAGAAGTTCCCTTTACCCTCATGCTACAAACAATAACTTTGTATTAGACGTATGCAAGTTACAAGCAGCAATGGTAAAATTTTACAAAATGTCTATTGGAAGAATGTGGAGGAAAGCTAAAATTTGTATTAAATCTTGATGAGCGTGAGGTACTCCTTGAGTAGCAATTTTGGCATAGCCTCCAGCATTTGTTGTCACACCATCGTGTTGCAGTACGTGCACTCGTCCCTCCTCTCACCTCACTTCACTCACACACACTCACTAGCATGCATTAGAGAGAGATTAGTAAGAGGATTAGCAAGAGCCACACTCAATTTCACAATGCGAGAGTTCTTTGTATTATGAGAGATTTTCACTTATATATATGGCCATAGGTGTTTACACTCACTTAAACTATGGTTGGCTAGGCACTTTAGAGTGTTTATACCCACTTAAACTATGGTTGGCCATGCACTTTAGGCTCATAAGAGGCCTAATGCTATTACAATGACTACTCTCATAATATATCCATGAAATACATCACTTGGGACTTCATCCTAACTTGCTACCACATTCTCGTGAAGTGGAAATTGCCATAAATATTCCGTCAAACCATTATTGGCGCCTGTCCAAGTTATAGATTTGGACACCCTTACTTCATATCTTGAATGTATGACCTTTTGGTGTGTCTACCTTGCATTTTTTACGCAAGATAATGGTAATAGTTCTTGTTAACCCTAGTAATAGGTTAACACCTAGGCTTATGCATGCCTTGGGTTATGACCTTAGTCTCGACACAATATCACTTGGTGAGACTATCTCTATCTATTATGTAGCCTCTTAAATGGAACTACTAAGTGATTATTATAAGCGTTCATTTTGATTTCTAAAAATATACAAGTAGGGCACCACCCTATAGAGACCCAAGCAATGGTCCAAAGACCTCATACAAGAGTATCTAAGAACTGCTAAGTACCTCCACCCACGATGATTTTTTTTATTTTTTTAAAGGCCCTTTATTGATAGAATTTTATCCAAAAGCTAGCCCATGTTACACCTTGCATCTTGACCCATAGAGTACAAACCATAGCTAAACTATGCAAAGAATGTAGCACATCCATCTAATAGTTTATAATCTCTATAATTAAATAGAACTTTTGCCACAAAGGGCAAGGATAGTCATGCGTTTCTAGCTCATGTTGGTAGAAAGGTATGCTATTGCAAGTTGATGTGGTTTGTGTATGCATATGGTAGATGACAAGATGCCACCATAAGAATGTCGAAATACGGTACCCGTCATGTCATGTATGGAGCACATGTATGTGGGAGGAAGGTAGATGAAGTCTAGGATGATATGAAATAGGAATGGATGAAGGCTAAGGTTATTTGGGCATGTGAATGGATGAATGTAAAAGGAGTCAATGGTCAAAAATTAGGCGCATGGAAAGTGCAAGGACACACAAGACATGTGGATGGCACAAGGGTGCATGGAGCATGTGGATGAGAGCTCTATGAGAGCTGTAAATGGCTGTATCAAGCTTATTTTCTTAATGTAAGTCGTCCCTCCTCTCACCTCACTTCACTCACACACACACTCACTAGCATGCATTAGAGAGAGATTAGTAAGAGGATTAGCAAGAGCCACACTCAATTTCACAATGCGAGAGTTCTTTGTATTATGAGAGATTTTCACTTATATATATGGCCATAGGTGTTTACACTCACTTAAACTATGGTTGGCTAGGCACTTTAGAGTGTTTATACCCACTTAAACTATGGTTGGCCATGCACTTTAGGCTCATAAGAGGCCTAATGCTATTACAATGACTACTCTCATAATATATCCATGAAATACATCACTTGGGACTTCATCCTAACTTGCTACCACATTCTCGTGAAGTGGAAATTGCCATAAATATTCCGTCAAACCATTAGTGGCGCCTGTCCAAGTTATAGATTTGGACACCCTTACTTCATATCTTGAATGTATGACCTTTTGGTGTGTCTACCTTGCATTTTTTTACGCAAGATAATGGTAATAGTTCTTGTTAACCCTAGTAATAGGTTAACACCTAGGCTTATGCATGCCTTGGGTTATGACCTTAGTCTCGACACAATATCACTTGGTGAGACTATCTCTATCTATTATGTAGCCTCTTAAATGGAACTACTAAGTGATTATTATAAGCGTTCATTTTGATTTCTAAAAATATACAAGTAGGGCACCACCCTATAGAGACCCAAGCAATGGTCCAAAGACCTCATACAAGAGTATCTAAGAACTGCTAAGTACCTCCACCCACGATGATTTTTTTTTATTTTTTTAAAGGCCCTTTATTGATAGAATTTTATCCAAAAGCTAGCCCATGTTACACCTTGCATCTTGACCCATAGAGTACAAACCATAGCTAAACTATGCACAGAATGTAGCACATCCATCTAATAGTTTATAATCTCTATAATTAAATAGAACTTTTGCCACAAAGGGCAAGGATAGTCGTGCGTTTCTAGCTCATGTTGGTAGAAAGGTATGCTATTGCAAGTTGATGTGGTTTGTGTATGCATATGGTAGATGACAAGATGCCACCATAATAATGTCGAAATATGGTACCCGTCATGTCATGTATGGAGCACATGTATGTGGGAGGAAGGTAGATGAAGTCTAGGATGATATGAAATAGGAATGGATGAAGGCTAAGGTTATTTGGGCATGTGAATGGATGAATGTAAAAGGAGTCAATGGTCAAAAATTAGGCGCATGGAAAGTGCAAGGACACACAAGACATGTGGATGGCACAAGGGTGCATGGAGCATGTGGATGAGAGCTCTATGAGAGCTGTAAATGGCTGTATCAAGCTTATTTTCTTAATGTAAAAATGTGATGCTTTGATTAGTCCTTCCTCATACCTTAATCATCTCAATTAGTATTGATACCTTACTCTAATGATGTCTTCTCTCATCTATTATCCACCATAGCTCTCTACATACTCCATAGCCATCTCATATTATGCATTTTCTCAACTTGGTATCAGAGCCTAGTCATCATTCCATCTTTACAATATTGTATTAGCACTAGTTAGGAACTACATCAGGCTTAACACTATTTTTAACTAATCATATCCATTGTGCAGAAATAAGTGGCTACCACAATAAGCCCATAGTATTCAGCAAGGAAGAAGAGATTGTGTAGATCAATAATTTACTATTAACCAAAGAAAAGAAGTGCAATAATGTGCAAGATGTGAAAGTACTCAATTATCTACCAAGGTGTAGGATTTAGATGTCACGAATAAAAAGATAAAAATAATGCTAGAGAGGCACGTGAACGTATGAGAATGCTAAAGCCAATCTATGAATTGGTCAAAGGAAGTGGAAAATGCAGCAGAGAGTTAAAACATGAAGAATATGTCATGCTATCTAAATAAAGAAGTATATGAGACAATTGCAAAGGTTCTCATGAAAAGAATGGTAAAGTCTACACTCTAACACCCTAAGTTTAAATCAGTTTGGTGATGATGTTGTGAGAGAGCATTTACAAGAGGTGAGCACAACAAATGAGGCATAAGATATGCAATAATATAGGAATAAGTTGCCAATCTTATGCAATGATATACACACAATTTAATGTAGGTTTTAAGGCAGTGATGTAAAAGAGAAGGGTTTTGCCTCTCCCTAAACCATTTCATGCACCACAAGCATACAAATTATTGAGTCGTAAGGTCTTAGAGCTAATTGGTGAGCACGCCTATTTATGCTATATACATGTATGTAAGTTTGGCTTGAAAGAAGTTCCCTTTACCCTCATGCTACAAACAATAACTTTGTATTAGACGTATGCAAGTTACAAGCAGCAATGGTAAAATTTTACAAAATGTCTATTGGAAGAATGTGGAGGAAAGCTAAAATTTGTATTAAATCTTGATGAGCGTGAGGTACTCCTTGAGTAGCAATTTTGGCATAGCCTCCAGCATTTGTTGTCACACCATCGTGTTGCAGTACGTGCACTCGTCCCTCCTCTCACCTCACTTCACTCACACACACTCACTAGCATGCATTAGAGAGAGATTAGTAAGAGGATTAGCAAGAGCCACACTCAATTTCACAATGCGAGAGTTCTTTGTATTATGAGAGATTTTCACTTATATATATGGCCATAGGTGTTTACACTCACTTAAACTATGGTTGGCTAGGCACTTTAGAGTGTTTATACCCACTTAAACTATGGTTGGCCATGCACTTTAGGCTCATAAGAGGCCTAATGCTATTACAATGACTACTCTCATAATATATCCATGAAATACATCACTTGGGACTTCATCCTAACTTGCTACCACATTCTCGTGAAGTGGAAATTGCCATAAATATTCCGTCAAACCATTATTGGCGCCTGTCCAAGTTATAGATTTGGACACCCTTACTTCATATCTTGAATGTATGACCTTTTGGTGTGTCTACCTTGCATTTTTTACGCAAGATAATGGTAATAGTTCTTGTTAACCCTAGTAATAGGTTAACACCTAGGCTTATGCATGCCTTGGGTTATGACCTTAGTCTCGACACAATATCACTTGGTGAGACTATCTCTATCTATTATGTAGCCTCTTAAATGGAACTACTAAGTGATTATTATAAGCGTTCATTTTGATTTCTAAAAATATACAAGTAGGGCACCACCCTATAGAGACCCAAGCAATGGTCCAAAGACCTCATACAAGAGTATCTAAGAACTGCTAAGTACCTCCACCCACGATGATTTTTTTTATTTTTTTAAAGGCCCTTTATTGATAGAATTTTATCCAAAAGCTAGCCCATGTTACACCTTGCATCTTGACCCATAGAGTACAAACCATAGCTAAACTATGCAAAGAATGTAGCACATCCATCTAATAGTTTATAATCTCTATAATTAAATAGAACTTTTGCCACAAAGGGCAAGGATAGTCATGCGTTTCTAGCTCATGTTGGTAGAAAGGTATGCTATTGCAAGTTGATGTGGTTTGTGTATGCATATGGTAGATGACAAGATGCCACCATAAGAATGTCGAAATACGGTACCCGTCATGTCATGTATGGAGCACATGTATGTGGGAGGAAGGTAGATGAAGTCTAGGATGATATGAAATAGGAATGGATGAAGGCTAAGGTTATTTGGGCATGTGAATGGATGAATGTAAAAGGAGTCAATGGTCAAAAATTAGGCGCATGGAAAGTGCAAGGACACACAAGACATGTGGATGGCACAAGGGTGCATGGAGCATGTGGATGAGAGCTCTATGAGAGCTGTAAATGGCTGTATCAAGCTTATTTTCTTAATGTAAGTCGTCCCTCCTCTCACCTCACTTCACTCACACACACACTCACTAGCATGCATTAGAGAGAGATTAGTAAGAGGATTAGCAAGAGCCACACTCAATTTCACAATGCGAGAGTTCTTTGTATTATGAGAGATTTTCACTTATATATATGGCCATAGGTGTTTACACTCACTTAAACTATGGTTGGCTAGGCACTTTAGAGTGTTTATACCCACTTAAACTATGGTTGGCCATGCACTTTAGGCTCATAAGAGGCCTAATGCTATTACAATGACTACTCTCATAATATATCCATGAAATACATCACTTGGGACTTCATCCTAACTTGCTACCACATTCTCGTGAAGTGGAAATTGCCATAAATATTCCGTCAAACCATTAGTGGCGCCTGTCCAAGTTATAGATTTGGACACCCTTACTTCATATCTTGAATGTATGACCTTTTGGTGTGTCTACCTTGCATTTTTTTACGCAAGATAATGGTAATAGTTCTTGTTAACCCTAGTAATAGGTTAACACCTAGGCTTATGCATGCCTTGGGTTATGACCTTAGTCTCGACACAATATCACTTGGTGAGACTATCTCTATCTATTATGTAGCCTCTTAAATGGAACTACTAAGTGATTATTATAAGCGTTCATTTTGATTTCTAAAAATATACAAGTAGGGCACCACCCTATAGAGACCCAAGCAATGGTCCAAAGACCTCATACAAGAGTATCTAAGAACTGCTAAGTACCTCCACCCACGATGATTTTTTTTTATTTTTTTAAAGGCCCTTTATTGATAGAATTTTATCCAAAAGCTAGCCCATGTTACACCTTGCATCTTGACCCATAGAGTACAAACCATAGCTAAACTATGCACAGAATGTAGCACATCCATCTAATAGTTTATAATCTCTATAATTAAATAGAACTTTTGCCACAAAGGGCAAGGATAGTCGTGCGTTTCTAGCTCATGTTGGTAGAAAGGTATGCTATTGCAAGTTGATGTGGTTTGTGTATGCATATGGTAGATGACAAGATGCCACCATAATAATGTCGAAATATGGTACCCGTCATGTCATGTATGGAGCACATGTATGTGGGAGGAAGGTAGATGAAGTCTAGGATGATATGAAATAGGAATGGATGAAGGCTAAGGTTATTTGGGCATGTGAATGGATGAATGTAAAAGGAGTCAATGGTCAAAAATTAGGCGCATGGAAAGTGCAAGGACACACAAGACATGTGGATGGCACAAGGGTGCATGGAGCATGTGGATGAGAGCTCTATGAGAGCTGTAAATGGCTGTATCAAGCTTATTTTCTTAATGTAAAAATGTGATGCTTTGATTAGTCCTTCCTCATACCTTAATCATCTCAATTAGTATTGATACCTTACTCTAATGATGTCTTCTCTCATCTATTATCCACCATAGCTCTCTACATACTCCATAGCCATCTCATATTATGCATTTTCTCAACTTGGTATCAGAGCCTAGTCATCATTCCATCTTTACAATATTGTATTAGCACTAGTTAGGAACTACATCAGGCTTAACACTATTTTTAACTAATCATATCCATTGTGCAGAAATAAGTGGCTACCACAATAAGCCCATAGTATTCAGCAAGGAAGAAGAGATTGTGTAGATCAATAATTTACTATTAACCAAAGAAAAGAAGTGCAATAATGTGCAAGATGTGAAAGTACTCAATTATCTACCAAGGTGTAGGATTTAGATGTCACGAATAAAAAGATAAAAATAATGCTAGAGAGGCACGTGAACGTATGAGAATGCTAAAGCCAATCTATGAATTGGTCAAAGGAAGTGGAAAATGCAGCAGAGAGTTAAAACATGAAGAATATGTCATGCTATCTAAATAAAGAAGTATATGAGACAATTGCAAAGGTTCTCATGAAAAGAATGGTAAAGTCTACACTCTAACACCCTAAGTTTAAATCAGTTTGGTGATGATGTTGTGAGAGAGCATTTACAAGAGGTGAGCACAACAAATGAGGCATAAGATATGCAATAATATAGGAATAAGTTGCCAATCTTATGCAATGATATACACACAATTTAATGTAGGTTTTAAGGCAGTGATGTAAAAGAGAAGGGTTTTGCCTCTCCCTAAACCATTTCATGCACCACAAGCATACAAATTATTGAGTCGTAAGGTCTTAGAGCTAATTGGTGAGCACGCCTATTTATGCTATATACATGTATGTAAGTTTGGCTTGAAAGAAGTTCCCTTTACCCTCATGCTACAAACAATAACTTTGTATTAGACGTATGCAAGTTACAAGCAGCAATGGTAAAATTTTACAAAATGTCTATTGGAAGAATGTGGAGGAAAGCTAAAATTTGTATTAAATCTTGATGAGCGTGAGGTACTCCTTGAGTAGCAATTTTGGCATAGCCTCCAGCATTTGTTGTCACACCATCGTGTTGCAGTACGTGCACTCGTCCCTCCTCTCACCTCACTTCACTCACACACACTCACTAGCATGCATTAGAGAGAGATTAGTAAGAGGATTAGCAAGAGCCACACTCAATTTCACAATGCGAGAGTTCTTTGTATTATGAGAGATTTTCACTTATATATATGGCCATAGGTGTTTACACTCACTTAAACTATGGTTGGCTAGGCACTTTAGAGTGTTTATACCCACTTAAACTATGGTTGGCCATGCACTTTAGGCTCATAAGAGGCCTAATGCTATTACAATGACTACTCTCATAATATATCCATGAAATACATCACTTGGGACTTCATCCTAACTTGCTACCACATTCTCGTGAAGTGGAAATTGCCATAAATATTCCGTCAAACCATTATTGGCGCCTGTCCAAGTTATAGATTTGGACACCCTTACTTCATATCTTGAATGTATGACCTTTTGGTGTGTCTACCTTGCATTTTTTACGCAAGATAATGGTAATAGTTCTTGTTAACCCTAGTAATAGGTTAACACCTAGGCTTATGCATGCCTTGGGTTATGACCTTAGTCTCGACACAATATCACTTGGTGAGACTATCTCTATCTATTATGTAGCCTCTTAAATGGAACTACTAAGTGATTATTATAAGCGTTCATTTTGATTTCTAAAAATATACAAGTAGGGCACCACCCTATAGAGACCCAAGCAATGGTCCAAAGACCTCATACAAGAGTATCTAAGAACTGCTAAGTACCTCCACCCACGATGATTTTTTTTATTTTTTTAAAGGCCCTTTATTGATAGAATTTTATCCAAAAGCTAGCCCATGTTACACCTTGCATCTTGACCCATAGAGTACAAACCATAGCTAAACTATGCAAAGAATGTAGCACATCCATCTAATAGTTTATAATCTCTATAATTAAATAGAACTTTTGCCACAAAGGGCAAGGATAGTCATGCGTTTCTAGCTCATGTTGGTAGAAAGGTATGCTATTGCAAGTTGATGTGGTTTGTGTATGCATATGGTAGATGACAAGATGCCACCATAAGAATGTCGAAATACGGTACCCGTCATGTCATGTATGGAGCACATGTATGTGGGAGGAAGGTAGATGAAGTCTAGGATGATATGAAATAGGAATGGATGAAGGCTAAGGTTATTTGGGCATGTGAATGGATGAATGTAAAAGGAGTCAATGGTCAAAAATTAGGCGCATGGAAAGTGCAAGGACACACAAGACATGTGGATGGCACAAGGGTGCATGGAGCATGTGGATGAGAGCTCTATGAGAGCTGTAAATGGCTGTATCAAGCTTATTTTCTTAATGTAAGTCGTCCCTCCTCTCACCTCACTTCACTCACACACACACTCACTAGCATGCATTAGAGAGAGATTAGTAAGAGGATTAGCAAGAGCCACACTCAATTTCACAATGCGAGAGTTCTTTGTATTATGAGAGATTTTCACTTATATATATGGCCATAGGTGTTTACACTCACTTAAACTATGGTTGGCTAGGCACTTTAGAGTGTTTATACCCACTTAAACTATGGTTGGCCATGCACTTTAGGCTCATAAGAGGCCTAATGCTATTACAATGACTACTCTCATAATATATCCATGAAATACATCACTTGGGACTTCATCCTAACTTGCTACCACATTCTCGTGAAGTGGAAATTGCCATAAATATTCCGTCAAACCATTAGTGGCGCCTGTCCAAGTTATAGATTTGGACACCCTTACTTCATATCTTGAATGTATGACCTTTTGGTGTGTCTACCTTGCATTTTTTTACGCAAGATAATGGTAATAGTTCTTGTTAACCCTAGTAATAGGTTAACACCTAGGCTTATGCATGCCTTGGGTTATGACCTTAGTCTCGACACAATATCACTTGGTGAGACTATCTCTATCTATTATGTAGCCTCTTAAATGGAACTACTAAGTGATTATTATAAGCGTTCATTTTGATTTCTAAAAATATACAAGTAGGGCACCACCCTATAGAGACCCAAGCAATGGTCCAAAGACCTCATACAAGAGTATCTAAGAACTGCTAAGTACCTCCACCCACGATGATTTTTTTTTATTTTTTTAAAGGCCCTTTATTGATAGAATTTTATCCAAAAGCTAGCCCATGTTACACCTTGCATCTTGACCCATAGAGTACAAACCATAGCTAAACTATGCACAGAATGTAGCACATCCATCTAATAGTTTATAATCTCTATAATTAAATAGAACTTTTGCCACAAAGGGCAAGGATAGTCGTGCGTTTCTAGCTCATGTTGGTAGAAAGGTATGCTATTGCAAGTTGATGTGGTTTGTGTATGCATATGGTAGATGACAAGATGCCACCATAATAATGTCGAAATATGGTACCCGTCATGTCATGTATGGAGCACATGTATGTGGGAGGAAGGTAGATGAAGTCTAGGATGATATGAAATAGGAATGGATGAAGGCTAAGGTTATTTGGGCATGTGAATGGATGAATGTAAAAGGAGTCAATGGTCAAAAATTAGGCGCATGGAAAGTGCAAGGACACACAAGACATGTGGATGGCACAAGGGTGCATGGAGCATGTGGATGAGAGCTCTATGAGAGCTGTAAATGGCTGTATCAAGCTTATTTTCTTAATGTAAAAATGTGATGCTTTGATTAGTCCTTCCTCATACCTTAATCATCTCAATTAGTATTGATACCTTACTCTAATGATGTCTTCTCTCATCTATTATCCACCATAGCTCTCTACATACTCCATAGCCATCTCATATTATGCATTTTCTCAACTTGGTATCAGAGCCTAGTCATCATTCCATCTTTACAATATTGTATTAGCACTAGTTAGGAACTACATCAGGCTTAACACTATTTTTAACTAATCATATCCATTGTGCAGAAATAAGTGGCTACCACAATAAGCCCATAGTATTCAGCAAGGAAGAAGAGATTGTGTAGATCAATAATTTACTATTAACCAAAGAAAAGAAGTGCAATAATGTGCAAGATGTGAAAGTACTCAATTATCTACCAAGGTGTAGGATTTAGATGTCACGAATAAAAAGATAAAAATAATGCTAGAGAGGCACGTGAACGTATGAGAATGCTAAAGCCAATCTATGAATTGGTCAAAGGAAGTGGAAAATGCAGCAGAGAGTTAAAACATGAAGAATATGTCATGCTATCTAAATAAAGAAGTATATGAGACAATTGCAAAGGTTCTCATGAAAAGAATGGTAAAGTCTACACTCTAACACCCTAAGTTTAAATCAGTTTGGTGATGATGTTGTGAGAGAGCATTTACAAGAGGTGAGCACAACAAATGAGGCATAAGATATGCAATAATATAGGAATAAGTTGCCAATCTTATGCAATGATATACACACAATTTAATGTAGGTTTTAAGGCAGTGATGTAAAAGAGAAGGGTTTTGCCTCTCCCTAAACCATTTCATGCACCACAAGCATACAAATTATTGAGTCGTAAGGTCTTAGAGCTAATTGGTGAGCACACCCATTTATGCTATATACATGTATGTAAGTTTGGCTTGAAAGAAGTTCCCTTTACCCTCATGCTACAAACAATAACTTTGTATTAGATGTATGCAAGTTACAAGCAGCAATGGTAAAATTTTACAAAATGTCTATTGGAAGAATGTGGAGGAAAGCTAAAATTTGTATTAAATCTTGATGAGCGTGAGGTACTCCTTGAGTAGCAATTTTGGCATAGCCTCCAGCATTTGTTGTCACACCATCGTGTTGCAGTACGTGCACTCGTCCCTCCTCTCACCTCACTTCACTCACACACACTTACTAGCATGCATTAGAGAGAGATTAGTAAGAGGATTAGCAAGAGCCACACTCAATTTCACAATGCGAGAGTTCTTTGTATTATGAGAGATTTTCACTTATATATATGGCCATAGGTGTTTACACTCACTTAAACTATGGTTGGCTAGGCACTTTAGAGTGTTTATACCCACTTAAACTATGGTTGGCCATGCACTTTAGGCTCATAAGAGGCCTAATGCTATTACAATGACTACTCTCATAATATATCCATGAAATACATCACTTGGGACTTCATCCTAACTTGCTACCACATTCTCGTGAAGTGGAAATTGCCATAAATATTCCGTCAAACCATTATTGGCGCCTGTCCAAGTTATAGATTTGGACACCCTTACTTCATATCTTGAATGTATGACCTTTTGGTGTGTCTACCTTGCATTTTTTATGTAAGATAATGGTAATAGTTCTTGTTAACCCTAGTAATAGGTTAACACCTAGGCTTATGCATGCCTTGGGTTATGACCTTAGTCTCGACACAATATCACTTGGTGAGACTATCTCTATCTATTATGTAGCCTCTTAAATGGAACTACTAAGTGATTATTATAAGCGTTCATTTTGATTTCTAAAAATATACAAGTAGGGCACCACCCTATAGAGACCCAAGCAATGGTCCAAAGACCTCATACAAGAGTATCTAAGAACTGCTAAGTACCTCCACCCACGATGATTTTTTTTTATTTTTTTAAAGGCCCTTTATTGATAGAATTTTATCCAAAAGCTAGCCCATGTTACACCTTGCATCTTGACCCATAGAGTACAAACCATAGCTAAACTATGCAAAGAATGTAGCACATCCATCTAATAGTTTATAATCTCTATAATTAAATAGAACTTTTGCCACAAAGGGCAAGGATAGTCGTGCGTTTCTAGCTCATGTTGGTAGAAAGGTATGCTATTGCAAGTTGATGTGGTTTGTGTATGCATATGGTAGATGACAAGATGCCACCATAAGAATGTCGAAATACGGTACCCGTCATGTCATGTATGGAGCACATGTATGTGGGAGGAAGGTAGATGAAGTCTAGGATGATATGAAATAGGAATGGATGAAGGCTAAGGTTATTTGGGCATGTGAATGGATGAATGTAAAAGGAGTCAATGGTCAAAAATTAGGCGCATGGAAAGTGCAAGGACACACAAGACATGTGGATGGCACAAGGGTGCATGGAGCATGTGGATGAGAGCTCTATGAGAGCTGTAAATGGCTGTATCAAGCTTATTTTCTTAATGTAAAAATGTGATGCTTTGATTAGTCCTTCCTCATACCTTAATCATCTCAATTAGTATTGATACCTTACTCTAATGATGTCTTCTCTCATCTATTATCCACCATAGCTCTCTACATACTCCATAGCCATCTCATATTATGCATTTTCTCAACTTGGTATCAAAGCCTAGTCATCATTCCATCTTTACAATATTGTATTAGCACTAGTTAGGAACTACATCAGGCTTAACACTATTTTTAACTAATCATATCCATTGTGCAGAAATAAGTGGCTACCACAATAAGCCCATAGTATTCAGCAAGGAAGAAGAGATTGTGTAGATCAATAATTTACTATTAACCAAAGAAAAGAAGTGCAATAATGTGCAAGATGTGAAAGTACTCAATTATCTACCAAGGTGTAGGATTTAGATGTCACGAATAAAAAGATAAAAATAATGCTAGAGAGGCACGTGAACGTATGAGAATGCTAAAGCCAATCTATGAATTGGTCAAAGGAAGTGGAAAATGCAGCAGAGAGTTAAAACATGAAGAATATGTCATGCTATCTAAATAAAGAAGTATATGAGACAATTGCAAAGGTTCTCATGAAAAGAATGGTAAAGTCTACACTCTAACACCCTAAGTTTAAATCAGTTTGGTGATGATGTTGTGAGAGAGCATTTACAAGAGGTGAGCACAACAAATGAGGCATAAGATATGCAATAATATAGGAATAAGTTGCCAATCTTATGCAATGATATACACACAATTTAATGTAGGTTTTAAGGCAGTGATGTAAAAGAGAAGGGTTTTGCCTCTCCCTAAACCATTTCATGCACCACAAGCATACAAATTATTGAGTCGTAAGGTCTTAGAGCTAATTGGTGAGCACGCCCATTTATGCTATATACATGTATGTAAGTTTGGCTTGAAAGAAGTTCCCTTTACCCTCATGCTACAAACAATAACTTTGTATTAGACGTATGCAAGTTACAAGCAGCAATGGTAAAATTTTACAAAATGTCTATTGGAAGAATGTGGAGGAAAGCTAAAATTTGTATTAAATCTTGATGAGCGTGAGGTACTCCTTGAGTAGCAATTTTGGCATAGCCTCCAGCATTTGTTGTCACACCATCGTGTTGCAGTACGTGCACTCGTCCCTCCTCTCACCTCACTTCACTCACACACACTCACTAGCATGCATTAGAGAGAGATTAGTAAGAGGATTAGCAAGAGCCACACTCAATTTCACAATGCGAGAGTTCTTTGTATTATGAGAGATTTTCACTTATATATATGGCCATAGGTGTTTACACTCACTTAAACTATGGTTGGCTAGGCACTTTAGAGTGTTTATACCCACTTAAACTATGGTTGGCCATGCACTTTAGGCTCATAAGAGGCCTAATGCTATTACAATGACTACTCTCATAATATATCCATGAAATACATCACTTGGGACTTCATCCTAACTTGCTACCACATTCTCGTGAAGTGGAAATTGCCATAAATATTCCGTCAAACCATTATTGGCGCCTGTCCAAGTTATAGATTTGGACACCCTTACTTCATATCTTGAATGTATGACCTTTTGGTGTGTCTACCTTGCATTTTTTACGCAAGATAATGGTAATAGTTCTTGTTAACCCTAGTAATAGGTTAACACCTAGGCTTATGCATGCCTTGGGTTATGACCTTAGTCTCGACACAATATCACTTGGTGAGACTATCTCTATCTATTATGTAGCCTCTTAAATGGAACTACTAAGTGATTATTATAAGCGTTCATTTTGATTTCTAAAAATATACAAGTAGGGCACCACCCTATAGAGACCCAAGCAATGGTCCAAAGACCTCATACAAGAGTATCTAAGAACTGCTAAGTACCTCCACCCACGATGATTTTTTTTATTTTTTTAAAGGCCCTTTATTGATAGAATTTTATCCAAAAGCTAGCCCATGTTACACCTTGCATCTTGACCCATAGAGTACAAACCATAGCTAAACTATGCAAAGAATGTAGCACATCCATCTAATAGTTTATAATCTCTATAATTAAATAGAACTTTTGCCACAAAGGGCAAGGATAGTCGTGCGTTTCTAGCTCATGTTGGTAGAAAGGTATGCTATTGCAAGTTGATGTGGTTTGTGTATGCATATGGTAGATGACAAGATGCCACCATAAGAATGTCGAAATACGGTACCCGTCATGTCATGTATGGAGCACATGTATGTGGGAGGAAGGTAGATGAAGTCTAGGATGATATGAAATAGGAATGGATGAAGGCTAAGGTTATTTGGGCATGTGAATGGATGAATGTAAAAGGAGTCAATGGTCAAAAATTAGGCGCATGGAAAGTGCAAGGACACACAAGACATGTGGATGGCACAAGGGTGCATGGAGCATGTGGATGAGAGCTCTATGAGAGCTGTAAATGGCTGTATCAAGCTTATTTTCTTAATGTAAGTCGTCCCTCCTCTCACCTCACTTCACTCACACACACACTCACTAGCATGCATTAGAGAGAGATTAGTAAGAGGATTAGCAAGAGCCACACTCAATTTCACAATGCGAGAGTTCTTTGTATTATGAGAGATTTTCACTTATATATATGGCCATAGGTGTTTACACTCACTTAAACTATGGTTGGCTAGGCACTTTAGAGTGTTTATACCCACTTAAACTATGGTTGGCCATGCACTTTAGGCTCATAAGAGGCCTAATGCTATTACAATGACTACTCTCATAATATATCCATGAAATACATCACTTGGGACTTCATCCTAACTTGCTACCACATTCTCGTGAAGTGGAAATTGCCATAAATATTCCGTCAAACCATTAGTGGCGCCTGTCCAAGTTATAGATTTGGACACCCTTACTTCATATCTTGAATGTATGACCTTTTGGTGTGTCTACCTTGCATTTTTTTACGCAAGATAATGGTAATAGTTCTTGTTAACCCTAGTAATAGGTTAACACCTAGGCTTATGCATGCCTTGGGTTATGACCTTAGTCTCGACACAATATCACTTGGTGAGACTATCTCTATCTATTATGTAGCCTCTTAAATGGAACTACTAAGTGATTATTATAAGCGTTCATTTTGATTTCTAAAAATATACAAGTAGGGCACCACCCTATAGAGACCCAAGCAATGGTCCAAAGACCTCATACAAGAGTATCTAAGAACTGCTAAGTACCTCCACCCACGATGATTTTTTTTATTTTTTTAAAGGCCCTTTATTGATAGAATTTTATCCAAAAGCTAGCCCATGTTACACCTTGCATCTTGACCCATAGAGTACAAACCATAGCTAAACTATGCAAAGAATGTAGCACATCCATCTAATAGTTTATAATCTCTATAATTAAATAGAACTTTTGCCACAAAGGGCAAGGATAGTCGTGCGTTTCTAGCTCATGTTGGTAGAAAGGTATGCTATTGCAAGTTGATGTGGTTTGTGTATGCATATGGTAGATGACAAGATGCCACCATAAGAATGTCGAAATATGGTACCCGTCATGTCATGTATGGAGCACATGTATGTGGGAGGAAGGTAGATGAAGTCTAGGATGATATGAAATAGGAATGGATGAAGGCTAAGGTTATTTGGGCATGTGAATGGATGAATGTAAAAGGAGTCAATGGTCAAAAATTAGGCGCATGGAAAGTGCAAGGACACACAAGACATGTGGATGGCACAAGGGTGCATGGAGCATGTGGATGAGAGCTCTATGAGAGCTGTAAATGGCTGTATCAAGCTTATTTTCTTAATGTAAAAATGTGATGCTTTGATTAGTCCTTCCTCATACCTTAATCATCTCAATTAGTATTGATACCTTACTCTAATGATGTCTTCTCTCATCTATTATCCACCATAGCTCTCTACATACTCCATAGCCATCTCATATTATGCATTTTCTCAACTTGGTATCAGAGCCTAGTCATCATTCCATCTTTACAATATTGTATTAGCACTAGTTAGGAACTACATCAGGCTTAACACTATTTTTAACTAATCATATCCATTGTGCAGAAATAAGTGGCTACCACAATAAGCCCATAGTATTCAGCAAGGAAGAAGAGATTGTGTAGATCAATAATTTACTATTAACCAAAGAAAAGAAGTGCAATAATGTGCAAGATGTGAAAGTACTCAATTATCTACCAAGGTGTAGGATTTAGATGTCACGAATAAAAAGATAAAAATAATGCTAGAGAGGCACGTGAACGTATGAGAATGCTAAAGCCAATCTATGAATTGGTCAAAGGAAGTGGAAAATGCAGCAGAGAGTTAAAACATGAAGAATATGTCATGCTATCTAAATAAAGAAGTATATGAGACAATTGCAAAGGTTCTCATGAAAAGAATGGTAAAGTCTACACTCTAACACCCTAAGTTTAAATCAGTTTGGTGATGATGTTGTGAGAGAGCATTTACAAGAGGTGAGCACAACAAATGAGGCATAAGATATGCAATAATATAGGAATAAGTTGCCAATCTTATGCAATGATATACACACAATTTAATGTAGGTTTTAAGGCAGTGATGTAAAAGAGAAGGGTTTTGCCTCTCCCTAAACCATTTCATGCACCACAAGCATACAAATTATTGAGTCGTAAGGTCTTAGAGCTAATTGGTGAGCACACCCATTTATGCTATATACATGTATGTAAGTTTGGCTTGAAAGAAGTTCCCTTTACCCTCATGCTACAAACAATAACTTTGTATTAGATGTATGCAAGTTACAAGCAGCAATGGTAAAATTTTACAAAATGTCTATTGGAAGAATGTGGAGGAAAGCTAAAATTTGTATTAAATCTTGATGAGCGTGAGGTACTCCTTGAGTAGCAATTTTGGCATAGCCTCCAGCATTTGTTGTCACACCATCGTGTTGCAGTACGTGCACTCGTCCCTCCTCTCACCTCACTTCACTCACACACACTTACTAGCATGCATTAGAGAGAGATTAGTAAGAGGATTAGCAAGAGCCACACTCAATTTCACAATGCGAGAGTTCTTTGTATTATGAGAGATTTTCACTTATATATATGGCCATAGGTGTTTACACTCACTTAAACTATGGTTGGCTAGGCACTTTAGAGTGTTTATACCCACTTAAACTATGGTTGGCCATGCACTTTAGGCTCATAAGAGGCCTAATGCTATTACAATGACTACTCTCATAATATATCCATGAAATACATCACTTGGGACTTCATCCTAACTTGCTACCACATTCTCGTGAAGTGGAAATTGCCATAAATATTCCGTCAAACCATTATTGGCGCCTGTCCAAGTTATAGATTTGGACACCCTTACTTCATATCTTGAATGTATGACCTTTTGGTGTGTCTACCTTGCATTTTTTATGTAAGATAATGGTAATAGTTCTTGTTAACCCTAGTAATAGGTTAACACCTAGGCTTATGCATGCCTTGGGTTATGACCTTAGTCTCGACACAATATCACTTGGTGAGACTATCTCTATCTATTATGTAGCCTCTTAAATGGAACTACTAAGTGATTATTATAAGCGTTCATTTTGATTTCTAAAAATATACAAGTAGGGCACCACCCTATAGAGACCCAAGCAATGGTCCAAAGACCTCATACAAGAGTATCTAAGAACTGCTAAGTACCTCCACCCACGATGATTTTTTTTTATTTTTTTTAAAGGCCCTTTATTGATAGAATTTTATCCAAAAGCTAGCCCATGTTACACCTTGCATCTTGACCCATAGAGTACAAACCATAGCTAAACTATGCAAAGAATGTAGCACATCCATCTAATAGTTTATAATCTCTATAATTAAATAGAACTTTTGCCACAAAGGGCAAGGATAGTCGTGCGTTTCTAGCTCATGTTGGTAGAAAGGTATGCTATTGCAAGTTGATGTGGTTTGTGTATGCATATGGTAGATGACAAGATGCCACCATAAGAATGTCGAAATACGGTACCCGTCATGTCATGTATGGAGCACATGTATGTGGGAGGAAGGTAGATGAAGTCTAGGATGATATGAAATAGGAATGGATGAAGGCTAAGGTTATTTGGGCATGTGAATGGATGAATGTAAAAGGAGTCAATGGTCAAAAATTAGGCGCATGGAAAGTGCAAGGACACACAAGACATGTGGATGGCACAAGGGTGCATGGAGCATGTGGATGAGAGCTCTATGAGAGCTGTAAATGGCTGTATCAAGCTTATTTTCTTAATGTAAAAATGTGATGCTTTGATTAGTCCTTCCTCATACCTTAATCATCTCAATTAGTATTGATACCTTACTCTAATGATGTCTTCTCTCATCTATTATCCACCATAGCTCTCTACATACTCCATAGCCATCTCATATTATGCATTTTCTCAACTTGGTATCAGAGCCTAGTCATCATTCCATCTTTACAATATTGTATTAGCACTAGTTAGGAACTACATCAGGCTTAACACTATTTTTAACTAATCATATCCATTGTGCAGAAATAAGTGGCTACCACAATAAGCCCATAGTATTCAGCAAGGAAGAAGAGATTGTGTAGATCAATAATTTACTATTAACCAAAGAAAAGAAGTGCAATAATGTGCAAGATGTGAAAGTACTCAATTATCTACCAAGGTGTAGGATTTAGATGTCACGAATAAAAAGATAAAAATAATGCTAGAGAGGCACGTGAACGTATGAGAATGCTAAAGCCAATCTATGAATTGGTCAAAGGAAGTGGAAAATGCAGCAGAGAGTTAAAACATGAAGAATATGTCATGCTATCTAAATAAAGAAGTATATGAGACAATTGCAAAGGTTCTCATGAAAAGAATGGTAAAGTCTACACTCTAACACCCTAAGTTTAAATCAGTTTGGTGATGATGTTGTGAGAGAGCATTTACAAGAGGTGAGCACAACAAATGAGGCATAAGATATGCAATAATATAGGAATAAGTTGCCAATCTTATCCAATGATATACACACAATTTAATGTAGGTTTTAAGGCAGTGATGTAAAAGAGAAGGGTTTTGCCTCTCCCTAAACCATTTCATGCACCACAAGCATACAAATTATTGAGTCGTAAGGTCTTAGAGCTAATTGGTGAGCACGCCCATTTATGCTATATACATGTATGTAAGTTTGGCTTGAAAGAAGTTCCCTTTACCCTCATGCTACAAACAATAACTTTGTATTAGACGTATGCAAGTTACAAGCAGCAATGGTAAAATTTTACAAAATGTCTATTGGAAGAATGTGGAGGAAAGCTAAAATTTGTATTAAATCTTGATGAGCGTGAGGTACTCCTTGAGTAGCAATTTTGGCATAGCCTCCAGCATTTGTTGTCACACCATCGTGTTGCAGTACGTGCACTCGTCCCTCCTCTCACCTCACTTCACTCACACACACTCACTAGCATGCATTAGAGAGAGATTAGTAAGAGGATTAGCAAGAGCCACACTCAATTTCACAATGCGAGAGTTCTTTGTATTATGAGAGATTTTCACTTATATATATGGCCATAGGTGTTTACACTCACTTAAACTATGGTTGGCTAGGCACTTTAGAGTGTTTATACCCACTTAAACTATGGTTGGCCATGCACTTTAGGCTCATAAGAGGCCTAATGCTATTACAATGACTACTCTCATAATATATCCATGAAATACATCACTTGGGACTTCATCCTAACTTGCTACCACATTCTCGTGAAGTGGAAATTGCCATAAATATTCCGTCAAACCATTATTGGCGCCTGTCCAAGTTATAGATTTGGACACCCTTACTTCATATCTTGAATGTATGACCTTTTGGTGTGTCTACCTTGCATTTTTTACGCAAGATAATGGTAATAGTTCTTGTTAACCCTAGTAATAGGTTAACACCTAGGCTTATGCATGCCTTGGGTTATGACCTTAGTCTCGACACAATATCACTTGGTGAGACTATCTCTATCTATTATGTAGCCTCTTAAATGGAACTACTAAGTGATTATTATAAGCGTTCATTTTGATTTCTAAAAATATACAAGTAGGGCACCACCCTATAGAGACCCAAGCAATGGTCCAAAGACCTCATACAAGAGTATCTAAGAACTGCTAAGTACCTCCACCCACGATGATTTTTTTTTATTTTTTTAAAAGCCCTTTATTGATAGAATTTTATCCAAAAGCTAGCCCATGTTACACCTTGCATCTTGACCCATAGAGTACAAACCATAGCTAAACTATGCAAAGAATGTAGCACATCCATCTAATAGTTTATAATCTCTATAATTAAATAGAACTTTTGCCACAAAGGGCAAGGATAGTCGTGCGTTTCTAGCTCATGTTGGTAGAAAGGTATGCTATTGCAAGTTGATGTGGTTTGTGTATGCATATGGTAGATGACAAGATGCCACCATAAGAATGTCGAAATACGGTACCCGTCATGTCATGTATGGAGCACATGTATGTGGGAGGAAGGTAGATGAAGTCTAGGATGATATGAAATAGGAATGGATGAAGGCTAAGGTTATTTGGGCATGTGAATGGATGAATGTAAAAGGAGTCAATGGTCAAAAATTAGGCGCATGGAAAGTGCAAGGACACACAAGACATGTGGATGGCACAAGGGTGCATGGAGCATGTGGATGAGAGCTCTATGAGAGCTGTAAATGGCTGTATCAAGCTTATTTTCTTAATGTAAAAATGTGATGCTTTGATTAGTCCTTCCTCATACCTTAATCATCTCAATTAGTATTGATACCTTACTCTAATGATGTCTTCTCTCATCTATTATCCACCATAGCTCTCTACATACTCCATAGCCATCTCATATTATGCATTTTCTCAACTTGGTATCAGAGCCTAGTCATCATTCCATCTTTACAATATTGTATTAGCACTAGTTAGGAACTACATCAGGCTTAACACTATTTTTAACTAATCATATCCATTGTGCAGAAATAAGTGGCTACCACAATAAGCCCATAGTATTCAGCAAGGAAGAAGAGATTGTGTAGATCAATAATTTACTATTAACCAAAGAAAAGAAGTGCAATAATGTGCAAGATGTGAAAGTACTCAATTATCTACCAAGGTGTAGGATTTAGATGTCACGAATAAAAAGATAAAAATAATGCTAGAGAGGCACGTGAACGTATGAGAATGCTAAAGCCAATCTATGAATTGGTCAAAGGAAGTGGAAAATGCAGCAGAGAGTTAAAACATGAAGAATATGTCATGCTATCTAAATAAAGAAGTATATGAGACAATTGCAAAGGTTCTCATGAAAAGAATGGTAAAGTCTACACTCTAACACCCTAAGTTTAAATCAGTTTGGTGATGATGTTGTGAGAGAGCATTTACAAGAGGTGAGCACAACAAATGAGGCATAAGATATGCAATAATATAGGAATAAGTTGCCAATCTTATGCAATGATATACACACAATTTAATGTAGGTTTTAAGGCAGTGATGTAAAAGAGAAGGGTTTTGCCTCTCCCTAAACCATTTCATGCACCACAAGCATACAAATTATTGAGTCGTAAGGTCTTAGAGCTAATTGGTGAGCACGCCCATTTATGCTATATACATGTATGTAAGTTTGGCTTGAAAGAAGTTCCCTTTACCCTCATGCTACAAACAATAACTTTGTATTAGATGTATGCAAGTTACAAGCAGCAATGGTAAAATTTTACAAAATGTCTATTGGAAGAATGTGGAGGAAAGCTAAAATTTGTATTAAATCTTGATGAGCGTGAGGTACTCCTTGAGTAGCAATTTTGGCATAGCCTCCAGCATTTGTTGTCACACCATCGTGTTGCAGTACGTGCACTCGTCCCTCCTCTCACCTCACTTCACTCACACACACTCACTAGCATGCATTAGAGAGAGATTAGTAAGAGGATTAGCAAGAGCCACACTCAATTTCACAATGCGAGAGTTCTTTGTATTATGAGAGATTTTCACTTATATATATGGCCATAGGTGTTTACACTCACTTAAACTATGGTTGGCTAGGCACTTTAGAGTGTTTATACCCACTTAAACTATGGTTGGCCATGCACTTTAGGCTCATAAGAGGCCTAATGCTATTACAATGACTACTCTCATAATATAGCCATGAAATACATCACTTGGGACTTCATCCTAACTTGCTACCACATTCTCGTGAAGTGGAAATTGCCATAAATATTCCGTCAAACCATTATTGGCGCCTGTCCAAGTTATAGATTTGGACACCCTTACTTCATATCTTGAATGTATGACCTTTTGGTGTGTCTACCTTGCATTTTTTACGCAAGATAATGGTAATAGTTCTTGTTAACCCTAGTAATAGGTTAACACCTAGGCTTATGCATGCCTTGGGTTATGACCTTAGTCTCGACACAATATCACTTGGTGAGACTATCTCTATCTATTATGTAGCCTCTTAAATGGAACTACTAAGTGATTATTATAAGCGTTCATTTTGATTTCTAAAAATATACAAGTAGGGCACCACCCTATAGAGACCCAAGCAATGGTCCAAAGACCTCATACAAGAGTATCTAAGAACTGCTAAGTACCTCCACCCACGATGATTTTTTTTTATTTTTTTAAAGGCCCTTTATTGATAGAATTTTATCCACAAGGTCCCATCCCATGAAAATCAAGGCTACAGTCTCAAGGCTCCATCACTAAGAGCCAAAAGTCCTACCTAGATTGCATATGGCGATGGTTATCTTCTTGTGGATTTTTTTTTCTTTGTTTTTGTTTTGTTTTTTATTTTTTAAAAGAATAAACTAGTGTCACTTCACAATTCACCTAGAAGGCTCTATTCTAACTAAAGAGGGAACACTAAGAAAGGTGGAGTACTTGGCATACTCCTTTGGCATACTCTAAGGTCGATCTCAGGGAAAATGGAACTAGGACCAAAGCCTAAATGTTAGCAAGTAATAACTAGAAAATTGATAAACCAGATACCTAGCAATGCATGCAAGCACTCAAACAAGAAGTAAATGGAGAATCACAAATAGTAAACAAAAGGTGAGGACGGGTTAGAATACACTTGGGCAATGAGGAAACTCTTGTCCATATTGAGGTTGCACATCCACCAGATGTAGTAATTTTAGATCTAGTTTACATGACGGCACCTTAATAACCTGTAAATCCTACTATCTAGCAAGCTCATCGTTAGATAACCATAAGCATGTTCCAATTCTTCATCATTTTGACTTTCCCCCTCACTCGGGTGTGCTCCATATATATATGCATCCTCTGGTCTACTAGGTAATGGTCTGAGTGCCTCCTCATTGTGATAGGGCATGGGTACTATAGGTAAGTTAGTTAAGTAGTTACCGTGAGCTAAGCTATCTAGGAAATCACCCACTATACCAGAGAAGAAACAAGGAAGTGGAAACATATATGCCATAACTGATGGTGTAAGTCCATAAGTTCTCACCCTCCTCCACTACTATACAAGATGTTCTTGTGTAGTTCTATCTTGATGGGGTCCTCCCATTAGGTAACAAACACTCTCGTGATCGTGTTGATGTGGTGTCTCTCCTACCATAGACTCTGTAATAGTTCTATCCCGTAAGCGCCTAAAATAAGTTCTACAATGCTAACATAAGTAGGATGATGCATATAACATGTGATGCCTACAGGTAATGCATGGTGTAAGGGGATGGAACTGAAGGTAGAATAGGTCCACAAAGGCGGCTCCACAACATCTCTCCCCTAGTAGTGCATAAAAATAGCATGAGTGGGTGTGGAAAGGGGGAATACTTAGCTGCTTTTGATAGTACCATTCTTGGCAATCTGCCTCACTCATGCCGGTCCATGAAAAGTCCATGCTCATTGGCTTGTAGTCACAGCAGATTTATACTTCATTCTTCTATTTTATAAGTGCTTCTTCTCATCAACTTTAAAAAAAAATGTATGGTTTGTCGGTTTTTTAGTATGTGTATAGCTGCTATATTGCTGTACACTATTGGTTTAAGGTAGATTGTCATGAGTTAGCTTTTTTCCAATAGGATCCCTCTTGATATAGATAATAACTTTGTCAGGGAGCAAAATGTGGAGGAAAAAAGTCATGATATTAGCATAAGTCCCCCCTTCTTGCTTTCTATCATACCTTGTCTATGGCAACAATGATGAAGCGTGCTTGTGTGCCACATGTAGCAAGACTAATAGGACTAATGAAATCTAAGCCCCATTTTTTGAAATGTTGGTTGACTCTGACCGGATGTAGTGGCATCATGTCCTTCTTTTGTGGCTTTACACATCGTTGGCACTCATCACATCCCTTGACAAATAATGCACAATCTTTGAAGAGCGTAGGCCACTAATACCTCGATTGGAGTATTTTCCTTGAAGTAACATCGCCTGTGAAGCATCCACCATCTACCCCTTGGTGTGCTTGTTTGATGCTGTATGAGTATTCATCCTCCCTAGGGCAGTGCCTTAGTATGTCACATCCTTACCCCTTCTATAAAGAGTTCCGGCATAAGTTGGTAAGGTGCACTCTCTTTCAGCAACTTTCTTGCTAAAGCTTTCCTTAGTTCCTTTCCTTATGGAAAACCATTAGCTAAAAAGTTAACGATTTTCTCACTCCATTTTGGAATAGCCTCATCTTTGAATAGTGTAGCATCCGATAAATCATCATCAACCCCGATTGGTACTTCACCATTAGGTATGTGTGCTAGATGATCCGCTATGACATGTTTCTTATTGCCTCACAATTATTGTGAAATCAAACTCGAGAATAATAAACAACCACCTTGTGATCCTTCCCATGGAGCATACTAGATACAACAAGGCTTGATGGTCAACATAGAAAAAATATTTGTTAGCAAGAAGGTAATGCCGAAATTTCTTTATAGAGCATAAACCATTGCTAACCCTTCATGCAATGATGATGTAGTTGATTTCAGCTTCATCTAGTTGCCAACTTGCAAAACTAATCGGATAGTCCGATTTGTGTTCCCCTAGTGGCGATGATAGGACACATCCAATTGCAAAGTTAGAGGCATTAATGTGCACATGAAAGATGAAATCCCAGTTAGGTGTTTACATTGGAGCACTGGCCAAGGCTTGCTTTAGTGCATCATAAGCTTGTTGACACTCCTCGGTCCATATAAATACAATCTTCCAAAACATCCTCCAACGTTAGCTCACCTCAAAACCTTCCTTTAGAACTTTTGTGATCTAGCCAGCTACCCTTTGCTAACACTTCTCTCACTCCCTTCTGATTGAATTGACTGAAGCAAACTCGACTGACAAAAATAGAGTAATCAACAAAAGACTCAACTGAGGTAGAAACTTTCACGCATGCGTCCTCTAACCTTCCCTAACCCTTTAGGCTACTCCAAACCCAAAGAGATATCACTCTCAAGACTCACAGGGTAACTGCAACAGTTGACCCCATTCTAACTCAAATCTGACTGTGCTTGCCTAAAACTGACTCAACTGGGTTAGAATTCCTCTCTTATGTTTCCTCTGACTCTCTCAAGCCCTCAAAACACTCAGATCTCCCAAGGATCTAAACATATAGCCACACAACTAACAACAATTGTCACATGGCTGACCTTGAACCACCATTTTGACCACTAACTTGTCTAATTGCTGACTCTACTGATAGCTATTAACCAAATTTCATAGAATTGGAGATCCCATTTAGTATCCTAGAGAATTTGATCAAATTTGCAAGACTATGGGACAGATTGATGATCCCACCAAGATCTACTCATTTGGACTTTGCCTTAAAGCCAGTGGCTGGGTCACTAAACTCAATTGAAAAGACTAGCTAAACAAGGTTTTGAGACACACTGGAGAGACGGAAAACTCTCTCTCTTGTAGTAAGAGGAGTACGATCCACACTAAGCTCACTCCAATGGGATTTGCATCCCTTTCGGAGCTAGGGATTCGACCCGTACCGGTGCACAAGAGCTTATCCACAAATGGAGAGAATGCTCATGGCTACCATCACTTGACACTAGACTAAGCATACACACAAGCTCAACTTGTCCTCATTCCTACACACCCATTCATTCACAAATACAAGCAAGAGGAATACAATCACTATGCACTCAAGCAAAGAGAAAGACCTCACTCCACTCCTATCTTCCTACAAGCATGCACACATTCAAGCATCAAGCTTCCATGAAAGCTTCAAATCAATCCATGTACTCAAAAATGAAATACTAAAAGCATGCATAAGAGTAAAATGAATAGAGAAGAGGATGAGAAAGACTCATGACATTGCTAATGATTCAATGAAGAGATTTACCTCATACAATGATGTAGATGGGGTGAGAGAAGAGTCTTCACCTCTATGGAGAAGAGGGAGAGTAGGTCTCTCAAAGGAGCTCTTGCATGAACTAAGCCCAAAAGTGTGTCTAAGCTCTCAAATGAGCCACCTTTTATACAAAAATTCTAGGACTCCCATAAGTCCCCATGTGGGATTATTATCAAACCCTCTCCCACATTCATCTACAAAGTAGAACTCTTTTCAAGAGCCCTAAGTATCGTTTTCGTTGCATCCTGGTATTGATCTTCATTTGCAAGCAACACTCCCCCCTTCCTATTTTGCGCACGTCCTCGAGCGCGGTAGTAGCAAGAGCTGCAACAAAAACAATTGATACGAGTAAAGTCCTTTATTGATAAAAAGAAAAGAAAAGCAAAATCAGCAATAATAATTACACACGTGAGCATACAAGTGCAAGGCTGATTAAAGTTTTAATGAGTACTAAAAGAGGTGAGTAAAAACTAGTCAAAGTGAGACTTAGGTAGTAGATAATGCTATGCAAAGGCAAGTGTCGTTGTACACCTCCGGTTATGACCGCAGTCTCAATGTCCTATCAGTATGTAAGTTACTCCTAAGTGGCAACCCTACTCCTAAGTATGAGCAAAGGTGATTGGAGCTCTCTCTTGTTGTTTTTGTTTTTGTTTTTTTTGTTTTTTTTTTTTGATATGTGTGTAGAAGGTGATAAAGATTAAGTTTCTATCCCCATGAGACCCAAGCAATGGCCAAGAGACCTCCGCCAAGAGAATCTAAAGACCGCTAAGTATCTCAAGGGCGACAGACCCTTTTTCTTTCTTTTATGACCTAAGGAGTACCCCTTGAAGATGAGGGCATCGGTCTTGAGGGCCCATAGTGTACCCCCGAGTCCTACCAACATCTATCAAGGCGATAGATTCCTCAAAGTTCTTCTTCTGAAGTTTTTAGACATCAGTGTTCACCCCATGGAAACCAAGGCATCGGCCCCAAGGTGCTGAGACATCCCCAGGTCCTACCAAGCACTTCGCATGGCGGTAGACACTTCATGTCGTAATTCACCTTGTATATAGATATATATCTTTTTAGGGTATATTTTCATAAATTTTTTTATTACTCCTAGCACCTAGCTCATATTTAAGAGATAACTACCACTAGGGATAACTAATATACCTTGAAGACATAAGTACTTGGCATACTCCCTTGTGGTATATATCCTACACTGTCTTTGGATAGAAATATCTCTTACTAAGTTTTCTAAGACTCTAGAATGTACTCACCACATTTTAACTACTAATCAAAACTCAAACCAACCAATATTGTGTACATGCAAACCATATATTCGAAAGATAAGAGCACTTAAAGAAATAAAGATTAAGATTTGCATACACCTGTTGTAGTGCCCTGTTGATGTTGTTCGTTTGCCTTGAATAATTGCTGATTTTGTGCAGATTGCTTCTCCTTGATCCCTGTAGGCATAGCATATCTCCCCCCTTCCTAATTTGTGTGCACGATAGGTGGACTGTAGGGGCGTATCTGATGCTCTTCTTAAGCTGAGATCTCTGCACAAAGTTTTATTAACAAACAAAGAAAAAACAAAAGAATAAAATTTGTTAGTGGTGCCAATCACCGAATATAGCCGAGGGGAAAAAACCCAATGGGATAAAAGTGCCCTGGCTTGTCGATCTTATTGTGGAGTCAATGAGTTACTCTTGCGCTGATGGTGGAGATTATCTCAAAAAGAACATAATCCTCTAAAGGCATAAGGAACCACTCTATACAAACATTGATCTACCAAAGAGTTTCATTTGTAGTGTTAATGCTTTATCTTTGGTTTTAGGTATGTCCTTCTTGGGTGTGAATTTTATCAATTGTCTTGGAATTTGAGCAAGATAAGAGGATTTAGGCATTGAATTGCTAGAATCTATGCTCAAATGAGACTCCTTTGAACTTGTCGTAGGTACACAAGTTGTTGGTTGAATTGGGAAACAAGGATAAATAGAGACAACCAGTGTTTCATTACATGTTTTAGGAAGATCAACACAAGTAGATTTGTAGGTGCTATCACAGCCACCTTTCCTTTCTTGGAGAATTTGTGTTGATTTCTTTTGCACCCACTGATATGGGCAATCAGGGGTGACTCTTGGAATCTTTTTGAAACACTCTTTTGCCCCTGTCAAAGCATGGCATTTTGGAAGCCAAATTGCTGTTGCACCCTCATAATAGCCTTGTGCTTTGAGAACCCGTTTTGGGACCCATCGATTAACATTCCGAGGTTTGGGTTTGGAAATGATGTGCTTCTTAAGAGGCTTAGCAACTGGAATAGATGAGACAAGTTTGTACGCATCTTTGGGTAGCCACATTGATGAATCCTTCTTGCCTGGCCTTCTTTGAGCAGCAACTAGAGTAGTTGGAACATGCCAGCCATGGCCCTCACTTGAGTACTCATCAATTATCCACATCATTTGTTTTGGAGCTTCAAGAGCAGATTTCGAGAATTGGTTGGGTAAGGTAGAAACATTACCCTTTTGACACGACAAAGCTCGTGGAGTAGCAGAGACTTCCTCTACATGCAGTGCTGTTGTGGATGTATCCCTATAGTACAAATCATCTAGAAGGGTACGTGGTTGTACCATTCGTATAGGTATAATGTCATATCCGTCTGAGTCACAGAATTGAATTGGCTTTGGTAAGGCACATGTCGATAATGTTGCAAGGACATGACTCCATTCTAATGGATCAATTAAATGCTCAGGGAAGGGTTGTGGAATGTATGCCTCGTCTGATACACTTCGATTACCCTTAAGTCTCTCAGTGTTGAAATCCCTACATGAGGCTCCACACATCCATAAATCTTCTCGCCCATCTGACAATGTAACTCTTGAGCCCTCAGATGAAGCAGAATCAAACTCATCTATTGGAGACCTTGTTACATCACGATATGAGTGATTCCTTAGGTTGACCCTTGTGATGACAGAATCATGTCGGAGGTACAAGTAATTGTATCCCCAATCTTGAATCATTTGAAATTGTCGCATGAATGGTCTACCCAATATCACTTCATAGTTTGGATGCTTTCCAAAATCCACCACTGCAAAGGTATGCTCATATTCAATCCCACATGTGGTGACCAATATGTTCTCAAGCAGCCCAAGGGGATGTTCTAAGCTTCCATCTGCTAGCTGCAAGCGCATCCTTGTACTCCTAATAGCTGGTTTGCCCCATTTTTCCCAAATGGACCTTGTTACAATGCCTACTCCTGCACCACTATCAAGTATTGCAGTTGAAGATACTTTTCGCACTTCCAATGGGAGGGTAGCATTTCCCTGATCGTCTTCACAAAATTTTCCTACTTTGTTGATAGGAACTGGCATTACATGCTTTGTCTCAGGGTGTATAGTACACTCATGGTGACCCTTTTGTAGCAATACCTGCTCTGACAAACATGTGGTAATATCATTCCACAACTCAGGTTTAAGCTTTATCAACTCAAGCAAAGGTAAGGTACAAGCCACTGGTGCTGACAAAATAGCCTGCACCATACTCATATCCTTCTCCTTTGTCAACCTTTTACGCATGGAGGGTATCCTCAAGGTTTGAGAACAGTTCTCATATTCTCCCAGATAGGACGGTAAGGTTTTCATTGTATGCTTACTTCTAGGAGAAACAATTGTTTGACCTTCCTCCTGAATGCTTGGGTGTCTAAAATTGTTTTCCGAATCTCTGGTAAAATCCACCTCAGAGAATGGAGGCGAACTAACAGAAGACATGTTCTCATTAATTTTCTCATTTACTACGGCCCACATGTCATTTGCCATGTCCTCATTAGCATCAATAATTTCATCATTGCATGGGAAGACAAGGCTAGGTGATGGTAGACTTTCTTCTTTCAATGGAGTGTCAATTGGTGCCGATCTTTCGCTTTGAGCTTGTGAAATGAACTCACTTTTCATTTCCCTACTTGATGACACTTCCGGTATAGTTTCTAACGTTGGCTTAAGAGAAGTTGGGCCCCGAGGAATAGGTGGTGGTGGTCCCTCAAGTATCGACTGAGCTTCCCTAATGAGTTGCTGATGTACAGCTAGATTGATCTTCTCCTCACGAGGGTTTGGGTATTCTTGAAGCTTCTTGGGTAGCTCTGATAAGGCTGCAATGCGACTTCTATGAGCATCAATGATGGCCTCTAGAGTCTCATTCACTTTATCCACAAAAACAGAACCCCCAGAGCTATCCTCAGTCGTACTAGCCTCATTTTGTTTAACACTAGGCTCAGTTTGAGGTTCCTCACGCACTTCTTGGGATGTAAAAGTTTTATCCCGTATGTTTTGTTTAGAGTTCTCCTGAGAACTAGAAGTGGATGCACTTTTAGTTTGTTTGTTTCGGTTCTTCTTTCTCCTAGTGGTTTTTTTTCTACTGGACTGTAGGGTCTTGTCCACTAGATTTGTCTTTGCATCCCTAGTTCGAGGTGTCTCATCAGTTTGTATTTCAGCGTTTCGTGTCTGTGATCGAGTCATGACTCTAAGTGGCACGACATCCTCATTCTCAGATGAAGGTGGTGATGGAATTGCCCCTACAAGGTTAAGTGAAACCTTTGGTTGGGAGTTGCCCTCCTCATGTGGTTTCAACAGACAATCCTTCGGGAAATGTTCGACACAACACCCTAGACAATATCTCTCTATTGGTGGAAATTGTTGTGCTGTTGTATTGGATCTAGATGCTTGCCTTGAGCGATGTGGACAATCACGAGCCCAATGGGGTTCTCCACACTCATAACAGGGGCCCATTGGTTTGGCCTCTACTTTCCTTGGCTGCCATTGACCTGAGGGGCCTGGAGTCCTAGGTTGGTAGCCGCCTAGCAACATTAAAGAGTTTTGTTCCCCTGGTTGTATCTCCAGTGCTTGGCTTGGGTATGCGGGACTTTCAAAGATATTTTCTTTGGATGAATATGATGTGTATTCTTCTTCCACATAGCCTGGGTTTACCAATTCTCTACACATATTTGAATTGTCGTAGTCGACAACCCTCACAGGAGCAGTCCCTGGAGCAGGAGGTTGAGCACCAAGAACAGGTCGTGCTTGTTCTTGTGTCATCGGTGGCTTACGATCAAAATTCGTATATTGTTGATACATTTGTGGAGCCACTCCACCCCTCGGTTGCTCACGTTCCTGTCTCATTCTCGCAATGCGAGTACAATCCTGGGTGGTATGAGTAAAGTTCCAAGCACAGGCTTGGCACCACTTCTTTGTGGGTTGGTTTGTGACTAGAGGAGAAAAGGTATTACAGTCCTCTGTTTTATGGTCACCGCCACATGCTCCACAAAGATGAGGCCCTGTAGGAAGTACACTCCTTACTCTCTGCTGCTGTTGTTGTGGCTGCATGGGTGGATGATAGGTTTGTCCTAATCTCCTTAGCACTAGGTTGGCTATTTGGTCTGGATTTACTAGTGCGCTAGACCCTGAACTTTGATCTTCACCCCACTGATTTCTAGGTTTAACCTCAGGGCCAGACCCATCCTGGAACTTGAAGTTATCGGTGAAATCCATAGCATCATGGCAACACTCATTAAAACTTGTATGTTTCTTAGCATAGAGATGTGTATGCAGTGTCGAATTTTTGAGGCCTTTTAAGAAGAGAGAAATTAATCGACTTTGGGCGGGTTTCTCATCTTCTGGGCAACGATTAATGTACTGCTTCATTCTATTTACACAGTCTCTAACACTCTCATTCTCACCTTGCTTGAAAGAGTAGATGTGTGCTACCGTGTCATGTTGAATTCCCATCAAGGAAAAAGCTGCAATGAATCTCTCTTCCAAAACTCGTAAAGAAGTTTTGTCTGAAGCCTCTAATGCCTGAAACCAAGCAAGGGCTTTTCCTTCAAGAGTGAGTCCAAACCCTTCTATTTGAGTATGCTTATCAGCAACTTGCTCAGCTCGAACTGCTTGCCTAAAAGCTGCTACATGATCGTATGGATCTCCCGACCCTTCATACTTCTTAACCAATTTCTGAAGAGTTGATGGTCTTACTTGTCGTGAATACTCATCATAGGGCCTACGGCCTCTTACCCTTAGTGGGAATTGTTCCTCCCTTTGGAGAGATGGTCCACATGTTTCCAAAATTGGTGTGGGTACCCTATTACCAGCCTCACCAAACCCCTCCAAAGATCTTGTCACCCTCATTTCAAGAGGTGCACTTATAGGAGGCCGAGTTGGCTCCCTTCTCATCCGATTGTCATAGTGGGAAAGATGTTGTGGTGGTGTGACCTGTGGTCGCACATTTGGTGTAGGACGATATCGTGGTGCTAGAGTTGGGCTACTAGCTGTGGTCCACCTAGATGTTGAAGGTCCCTCTCTAGTGAACTCTCGTAGGGGAGGAGCAACAGTTTCTCCAAGAAAGGCTGTCTCTCCTGGTTTGGCTGTATGTGTTGAGAACACTTCCATAAATAATGGTTGTCCTTTCCACGTGAGTTCCCTAATCTCTTTCCAATCTAACGTTCGGTATTCATTTGACCATTTATCAACTATTCTGTTCATGTGTCCTGCACACTTCTCAACTACCACTACATAAGCTAGAGGAAGATCCAGCTCTGGCGATTTAGTTGTGGCATAATATCCCTCTAACGAGTCCTTATAGACCTCTTGAAGTGGGTCATCCTGTAAGACCTTAGTCACAGGAATTTGTCGTACAAACTCCCATTGGCTTTCAGCCCCCTGATCCATTTTACACTTGCCTTTCCTATCCTTGTCCAAATTTAGATCTACAAGAAGTAAATCATCTCTGGTGGATGGCTTTGAGGATTGGGCATTGGAAGGTCCAGGCATGTCCGGCTCGATGAGCCAGTCATCTCTAGACTCCCTTGCTCTGGAAAGTTCTGATAAATCTAAGAACTCGGTTTTAGAGAGCTCCCCTAATTTGTCTACCTTTTCTGGATGGTAGGTGACTTCGTAGCGAACACCATCTCCACCCATGTACATGTTACCCTGGTCATTGACTAGAGGTGCTCTATCAAGTTCTGAGAATATGTCGGCTATCTTAACAAGATACCGTTGTTGTGGGTCCCTAAAGATCTCAGCTCCTTGAGCATTTGTGTAGACATATTGGAGTCGCACATTGAATGTTAACCCCATGGTGTCAGCCTCAAATGGATTAAAGGATCGTGTGGGTGTCCTATTTTGGGCTCCGGGATAACTAGTTGATGGCCCTAGATTGTCCATGGACAATGAACTAGTTGTTCTAGAGGAATGGGTATCGGATTGGGATTCAGATAGGGTTTCAGCAATATCTGCCAAGTTTCCTATCGATTGGGTCCCACTTTCCTGAGTAGGCACTCTAGAAGGTGCCCTAGGCCCTATGGCAGAATCTATCAGACGTCCTGACCGTAAGTGCATAAGGTCAAATTTTGTTTTGGTTTTTGGGTTTTTATGTGTTTTTGTTTTTGTTTTGGTTTTGGTTTTTGTGTGTTTTTGTTTTTGTTTTGGTTTTGGTTTTTGTGTTTTGTTTTTTTTTTTGAATATATATATATATATATATATATATATATATATATATATATATATATTTCCCTACCTAATCACTAACGGCAACTAAAAAGAATATGTGGGGCGTAACTATCTATCCTAAGTTTTTTTATTGTTTTATTATTATTATATATATATATATATATTTTTTAATGATTTTATAATTTTTTTACTTTTTTTCTCTTTTAATAATATACACAAAATTATGAATACTAACTATGCACAAAGTTACAAAAATTTAAAAAATGCAAGTTAAACTAATTATGCAAAAAATTAAAAAAAATAAAGAACTACAAAATATGCAAAAAATAATAGACTCCTAAAAATCCAAAAAATTTTCTTTTGTTTGTTTTTTCCTCCTTTTGTTTGTTTGTTTTTTTTTTTGTGTTTTTTTTTAATAAAATGAATAAATTTCGTGCCAGATAAAAAAAATATGACTATACTAATTATGCATCATTTAAAAAAAAATAAAAAATGAAAAATGCAAGCTACTTAAATTATGCAAAATTTTGTACACAAATAATGAACAATGGATTCAAAAAATTGTTTTTTTCTTCTTTTTCTTTTTCTTTTTTTTTTCTTTTTGTTGGTTTTTGTTATATATAAATATATATATATATATATATATATATATATATATATATATATATATATATATATATAAAATATATTACAAAAATTTAAAACAATGCAAATTACACTAAATATGCTAAAAATGAAAAATAAAAAAATATGCAAACCATATTTACTCCAAAAATTTTAAAGCTTTCCACTATTCTTGTTTTTTTTCTTTTTTTTTATTTTTTTTATTTTTTTTATTTTTTTTTATTTTTGGATTATCCACTATTCTTTTTTTTAAATATATATTTAATTGTTTTCTTTTTTCCCCCTTTTTTTTCTTCTTTTCTTTTCTACTATTCCTTTTTTTTTTACAAAAATAATTAATTGTTTTTTTTAAATCTTTTTTTCTCTTTTTTTAATTAAAAAAATTATTATTATTTTTTGTTTTTTTATTTAAAATTACAAAAAAAAAACATTGAAAAAAATAAAAAATAATAAAAAAAATAAAAAATAAAAAATAAAAAATCCACTAACCTTATCTTTTCGCCTCGCCGCTCCGGATTCGTCGCCGCACACCCACGCCTCTTCACGTGTTTTTTTTTGTCTTTTTCGCCGCCTCACAGCTGGCCGCCGCTTCGCACCAGCTCTTGCTTCAAGCTCCTCACGTCACCTTCGCTTCCTTCTTCCAGCCGCCGTCTGCAGGCCTCTCCAAGCTTTAGCGAAACTATATAGTTTCGCACCCGCCGGCCGCCTTCTCTATCTCCTCCTGGATCTTCGCTTGCGTTGGCCACTGGTTGGCTCCTACACGGCCAGTCTCCACGCCGGCTTTATCTCCCCGCTGCAACGCCAGCCCCTCTACGTCCGTCGGCCTCTGCTTGCTTCGCCTTCTTCCTCTACTTGTCCGTGCGGCCGAGGTGGCAGCTCCTGCTCTGCGGACGCTTCTGCTTGCCAGCCGGTTACCTTTTTTTTGTTTATTTTTTTAATTTTTTGCTGCGCCTCACCGCCTCTTGGCCGCCTACCCGTCAGCCAACTTCAACGCCTCCTCGCCGGCCCCTCCTCGCCTCCTTGCCCCGCAGCCTTCACTGGTGGCTTCTCCTAGCTCTTCAGCACCGCAGCCTTCGCCGCCTTCACTGGTGGCTTCTCCTAGCGCCCGCTCCTAGCGCCCGGTCAGGTTGCCTGGCCTTCTTTCTTTGCTGACACTGCACCAACGCCGGCCACGTCAGCTTCAACTCCTACATGGCCTAGGCCTTCTTTTGCTTTATTAGCCAGTCGCCTCCATCTGCTGCACAGTCAACTCAACTCAGCGTCCTTGCTTGCCAGCAGGACGCTCGGCCAGAGCGTTCGACGGCCTTCAGTGTATTCGTTTTTGCTGCTACCCGCCTTTGGCCACGTCAGCCACGAGACGGCCAACCTTTGCCTTCGCTTTTGCTGCTACTCTTTCCACCTTCACCGATACAACGCGGCTACGGCCACCTTCTTTTCCAACGCCGCCCACTACAGCCGGCACCACTCGTTAACAAAAACGATTATATATATAAATATAAATGGTTTTTGTTCTTTTTTTTAAAAAAACCGTCTGCTGCAGGCTTTTTTTTTTTTTTCAGCCGCCTTCTAACTGTCCTTCGAACCTCCACGGCCTTTCCAATGTAAAATATATATATATATATATATATATATATTTTCTTTGCTACACTTATGGAGATGCTTCCCTACATGATAATCAACACAACAACAAAACAATGTCACTACTTCCTACCTATCTCACGCCAACTTGCAACAAAAATAGAAAGTGCGTAAATTCTAATTAATGGCGGGATTACTCAACCGCAATGGGGTTTAAAAATTTTTTTTTTCTTACCCTAACCTTATCCACTCACACCGAGATCACACACTCAAACTTAATCTAATCACTCAATGGTTTTGCAACCAAAAGAGGAAATAGTGGTGGTTTCCACACACTCTCAACCGGATTTGAGTCTTCTCCCCGGCAGCGGCGCCAATGGAGAGACGGAAAACTCTCTCTCTTGTAGTAAGAGGAGTACGATCCACACTAAGCTCACTCCAATGGGATTTGCATCCCTTTCGGAGCTAGGGATTCGACCCGTACCGGTGCACAAGAGCTTATCCACAAATGGAGAGAATGCTCATGGCTACCATCACTTGACACTAGACTAAGCATACACACAAGCTCAACTTGTCCTCATTCCTACACACCCATTCATTCACAAATACAAGCAAGAGGAATACAATCACTATGCACTCAAGCAAAGAGAAAGACCTCACTCCACTCCTATCTTCCTACAAGCATGCACACATTCAAGCATCAAGCTTCCATGAAAGCTTCAAATCAATCCATGTACTCAAAAATGAAATACTAAAAGCATGCATAAGAGTAAAATGAATAGAGAAGAGGATGAGAAAGACTCATGACATTGCTAATGATTCAATGAAGAGATTTACCTCATACAATGATGTAGATGGGGTGAGAGAAGAGTCTTCACCTCTATGGAGAAGAGGGAGAGTAGGTCTCTCAAAGGAGCTCTTGCATGAACTAAGCCCAAAAGTGTGTCTAAGCTCTCAAATGAGCCACCTTTTATACAAAAATTCTAGGACTCCCATAAGTCCCCATGTGGGATTATTATCAAACCCTCTCCCACATTCATCTACAAAGTAGAACTCTTTTCAAGAGCCCTAAGTATCGTTTTTGTTGCATCCTGGTATTGATCTTCATTTGCAAGCAACACACACTTTCATAGTGTGATTCTCAACCAATGGAGCTAAATGGAGCCTGATTGCATAAATTTGTAACCTCGAGTAGGATGAGGGAGAAACCATGCATGACTACATTGCTAGAACCAAGTATCTCCACATAAGATACAACACTTGTGAAATATTGGATGACTTATAAAAATCACTTATCGATTGATTTATGCTTGGTCATAAGAGCAAGAGGCTCCATCTCTATAGGTCTAGGCACTATATATTTGATGAGTGTTGATAATACATCTAGTAGACAAGCTATAAGACAAGGATGTAGAAGTCATCCACTCAAACCAAGAGATACAAAATTTTGTTGCATGCATGGATGGAAAGAGAGCTAGTAAGAACGAGATGCAATGAAGAGAATGAGTCAAGGTAATTGGATCGAAAGCAAATATGCAAAGTGTGGAGCTACATGTAATAATGGGATCCAATGCCCGAAGTACCTTGATAAGGTGTGGGCAAGACCATGAGGTTGAATGCACATTAAAAACTTGCCATGGTTTGGTTGTAAGTGGAAGCAGGTTTGGGTTTAATCTTAGAAGGACTTGTTGTGAGATGTGTGGGTGGTGTGGTGATTGGGCTATGTACTTGCAAACAATCTCAGCTTTACTAGCCTTACCCTCCATGTGGGGAGCGCTCTACCTACTCATTAGGCGAGCTCCTCCTCCTTTTGTGTGAGGAGTTCCTCTAGTCTCATTATCTGTTGCTAGAATTTTATGGAGGGCCTTGATTTCATGAACCCTGCTTTGGGCTTCATCATCCATATATAGCGGCCACCACCATAAAGCCTCAATTCCTTCATCTCTTACTACCATCCACCTTTTTAAAGCATCAATCCTCTACCAATATCACTGCTCCAACTTAGATGCATACTGCTCCAACCAATGCGGCAATCCAGGATTCTTGGGTGTGGTGCCTACATGTTCTTTCTCCTTGTACAGCATCCCCATGGTGTCTTTGAATTCTAAATAGAGATCCATCCCCGTCTTGATTTCTTACTCTCTATGAGCCTTTGAGTCCATGTATTGCTTTAGTAAAGTATTTTCCATTTAAAGTTCAAAATTTATGGTGGCTTTCATGGACTGCTTTTGGGAGAAACCCCATGGTGGCGCTAGATAGAGCTTCATCCCCTTCTTGAGTTCTTCCTCTCTGTGAGCCTAGGAGTCTATGTATGTCTTTTCCAGTGAAAGTTGAAACTTTGTGGCAACTTCCATGGACTCCTTGAGAACCATCGTACCACCTTTGTTATCCATGATTAAAGCTATCATATGCTATGAAACTAATCATACACTTACAATCTGCCATATATGCACCAAGATGTCCTCTTGGACGAATTGAGCTCCTAGTCCCAACATCATTTAGCATCCAAGCAACCACCCCAAAGGCTACTGCACTTCCAAAGCAGTTCTATGGCTTAAAAATCTATGTTCATGAGTAAGATTGAGCATACACTTCTGCAATCCTCCTCCACTATGTTTTGTAACATGCCCATGCTTGATGATGGCAACGCCAGCCTTTCATGTCAACATTATCCTTCTTGGGCATGATCGATAGGATGTCGCCCTTCTCCTATACACATCTCTATAGCCAAGAGATCTCGAAGACATTGGAGCAAAAAGGGTTTTCGTGGCAATTCTACTAATGAGTGAGGGTAGCAAGACTTGCTCTGAGGTGAGTACCAAACTTGTCTAGGGTTTATGCATGCTTGGTGAACTTGAGGGAACGGGTTTGGAAATAGGTTTTTGCTTCCATGGGAAGCTTCTCTTATAACTAAGAGAGAAGATTCAATGGAGGCTAGATTTTGCAAGGGTATTTGTCTCCTGCTGCCTATTGGCCATAATGAGAAACACATGTTCTCCTAGGCATATGCATTGAGCTCTATAAGGAGGCCCTCTCATGGCATCAGCAGGTCAAAAGCTGATGTGGCATCAATAGGTTGGAATCTAATGTGGAATCAATAGGTCGAAATGAGCTAAAATGGATTCGGCAAATCAGAGTTTGCAACAATAGGAAGCGGCTAACTCTGAATTTGCATATCAGAATCGATAGGTGGAAGCGGCTTATGCTGAATTTGCAACCCAAATACCAAACATCAAAGGCCATAGGCGGAATGCTAAATGCTAAATGCCAAATGTAGAAATCCAAAATCCAAATGCCAAACGCAGAGTGCCGAAGCGAAAGGCCGAACACAGAAAGCCGAAGTCTGTTGAATGCAAAAAGGAGAACACTCTAGGCCATCGACCACCCTTGGGTAAACTCGGCCAAGAAAGTAAATCCAAATAACTACTGAATACAGAAAGATAAAGCCAAATGCTAAATGTTTGAATTTTGAGAACCTGAATGCTAAATGCGAAAAGCCAACACTGAATGGCTGACTGGGCAAAACCGACAAACGCAGAAGTTAGATGCCAAAAGCTGAAAGCCAAACATTGAGTGGCTGACCGAGCAAAACCGACCAACGTAGCTCAATGGTTGATCAGGCAAACTTGATGGACACAAAAGTTCAATGCCAAAAGTTGAAAGCCCATACTAAAACAGTAGAGCAACAATAACAAAACGAGTAGAAATCAGTGAGACACAGAAGTTTGACGCCGAAAGCTTCTTACTTGGACTGAGTGTAGTGTAAGGGCATGCCCAAAATATACGGCATCATAAATGAATTACACCAAAGTATAGAAGGAGGTACAAACCCTAAAACTATGTAAAGTGCAAGATGCAAGAGCAAACCCAAGATGTACGGTAGCGAGACAACTAATGGCACCATCAATGTATAGAAGGAGGTAGAAACCCTAGATCTGTGAGAAGTGTGAGAGCTTACCCAGGATGTATGGCGGGGTAAAATAATGATACTACTGTACCAGTTGCTTGGTCACTTCAAAAAATAAAGGCATGGAGCTATTGGCTCTGATACCAATGTTGGATGAGGGAGTAGATGCACTGCACACACACACATGCACACATAGTGACACAATACTTGCAATCTAAGAAGCCTGATTACGTGATCCCACTTCCCTAATGATTCAATATGTCACTTCTATGATCGCGATCTAACCTTATTGATCTCACATCTTTGATCATTGATCCTACTTCTTAAATCACAATTTAGCTCCATCAATTCCATAATTTAGCTCCATCAATTCCACACTTCAATCGCTAATCCTACTTTATAACCTTCAATTTAGCTCCATCGATTCCTCCCTTGATCGTTACCTTCGAGGCATCATAGTTTACAAATCACTAGACACCTAAAATTGTCATCAAACAATCCAACTTTAGAACACCAATCAAGTGATTAAACTTTTGAGATCCCAATTCGACTCAAGTTTCACATCAACTCGATCATTATATATAGCAACAATGCCAAACTCGCCCTATATTTGAGTAAAGCTATTTAAAGCAAAGATTTGATTGGTAACATGAAGAAAGGGAGTGTGCACAAAGGGGTATTGTATGTGCACATGGGATGTGAATGTGCGGGTGTGAATAAGTGGGCAGCACGTGCAAGAGAAATAAGTGTGTGGAGTGCACATACGAGTGCGAATATAAAGGGGTAGGTGCACGTATGTGAAGGCATGGTGTGTATGCATGCGAATGCAATGTGTATGCATGCATGTGTGTAAATATGTGTGCATGTGCATGTTTTTAGTGAAGGCAAGGTGTGTGTGTGCATGCAAATGTGATGTGTATGCATGTATAAATATGTGTGCATTTGCATGTTTTTAGTTGTTTTTTGACATTTCTTGATATGTTTTTGGGTTTTTGAGTTTTGTATCACTCCTAGTGAAGGTAGTAACTATATACTTTCATGGGGGGTCTAGATTACATATGTACACATGAGTTAGGTTTCAATGCTTACCATGCGTGAGGGCCAAGAGTCACTTGCCCATCCACGATAAAAGCTTAGATATGTCACTGCCACCATGGTTGACTTTGCTAGTGCACTTGTCTAAACTTTGGCCTTGTTGGAAATTTGATGTTGTGGCAAGGTGGATAGGGGTGTCATGGGACCATGGGGATCCCTTTGGGATTAGGGTGTGGGGGCATAGTGGAACACTTGGCACCTTGATGGGTGGCTCATAAGGATTTGGAACGGTTTCGAGTGCAACATAGCACACGGGCTTGGTGGCATGACCATGGGTTCTTCCACCAACTTCATTAGCATGTCTAGCATTCACATTATGGGTGTTGTTAATGCTTTCCTTTTTTGATGAGGCTTTAGGGGTGGTGGACCTTGGGGTTTCCTTCATAGAATCCATGTGCTAATAGTTTGGTCAGGATCCAACGAGATGTCAATTTCCTAGATGGTGCTAGGTATGGAGGCCATTGCTTGTATTTTTTTGGCTTCTAGAATTGTGCAAACGGTGAGGTTTTTGGGACCCACACAAATGGGTCCCCTTCATAGAAGCCTTGGGCTTTAGCAGTCTAATAGGGACCTAATGAGGCTCAAGGTTTGGATGGAACACTATTGCCTAGGGCTCCTACTTTGTGGATCTCTACTCACAGCGGGTTGGGCTTTGGGTCAAATGGTGGTTGCTAGGTCCTTGTAGAGCCATCATAGTTTCCTTGGCTAGCCAGGGTACTCTTGGGTACCCATGCCTTCTTGTGGTCGTCTCCCTAAATTATTGATAAGGTTGAGGTTTGGGGGATTGTATATATCTCTCTCGACCAGTTTTTGGTTCTCCCATAGGGTTGGAAATGATGGTTGACACGATGAGGCGAGAATAAGCTAAAGCGTTGGAGGTTACCTACTACTGTAGTTTGGTGCAGTGTAAGTGGAGGATGAGGCTTGGGATGTTGATAGCTTCAGGGTATCCTCATTCACACTGAGGGTATGGTGGTGAACCATTCCAAAGGGAACCTTGAGCATCACAATCCTTCTTTGTGCCCCACAGCTAAGACGATGCAATCATCCCCCTCCAAGGATGATGCTCTCTTTTAATGTACATGTGAGGTCACGTAAAAAGTGGGAAACCAAAATGGGTAATCACATTCTCATAGAGGAACTTGATGGTAGCCTTGATATTTTCTTTTTTGCGTTACTTTGGCCTCAACCCATTTTGTAAAATAGTCTATCATGAGACAATGATAAAATGCACCTAGGTTCTCTTAGGCAGTTGGTCTAATGGGACCAGTAAAATCTAAACCCCATTTTTCAAAGGGTTGTTCCAAAACTAATGGGGTTAGGGGAATTTAATCCTTTTCAAAGGGTTGTTCCAAAACTAATGGGGTTAGGGGAATTTAATCCTTTTCATGGAATATAGCAAACCTTTGGCATTTGTTACAGTGCTACTTGATAAACTTAGCCATGTCTCCAAAGAGTGTAGGCCACCAAGGTTTGACGTGGAGGACCTTACAGGCAGTCATGTCCCCGGAAAAGTATCCTCCACCTATGTCAAAATCAAGAATTGTGACAAAGTTATCTTCATGGATGAACTTCCTTATGATGCCATCTTAACCCTTCTTATAGAGAATGATAGGGGACTACCTTTCTAATGAGGTATCTGAATTCATCCTTTTTGATGGGGCGGTCAATGGGAAATCCATTAGCCCAACAAGTGGGCGATGTCTTCACTCCATTCTGGTACGTGGTCAATGTGGAACATAGAAGATCAGGAATACCATCTTCCACCCCTAGAGGGGGTTCTCCATTTGGAATTCTAGAAAGATGGTCAGCATAGACATGTACATACCCCTTTCGCACCATGCTAATGAAATTAAACTCCAAACGAATAAGGAACCATTTGGTGATATGCCATGATAAAAGTGACAAGTAAGAAAGTATATAATGTGATAACATCTAGGTAGGATTTTAGTCCAGCATCCCACAAATGTACAAAAGTAAGAAAGTATACAATGTGATCACATCTAGGTAGGATTTTAGTCCAACATCTGCAAATATAGTACTACTTAATGGTCAATAAGGAACACAAATTTAGTAGATAGGAGGTACTACATATACTTCTTTGTGGCATATACCATGGCTAACCCCTCTCTTTCACAGTGGTAGTGTAATTGCGGTCAACGTCATTAAATTGACAATTAGCAAAAGTCAGAGGACGTCTATGCATTTAATAGCAAAGGTTGAGGCATCTATATGCACATGGAAGATTGGGGGCATCTCAGGATGGGTGCACTTGCTAATGCCTTCTTCAATTCCTTATACACCCATTGGCATTTGTCTATCCATTCAAAGATAATCAGTAGCATATACAAAGGTCTGGCATAAGATAAATATTTTGTAATACCCTGCATGTCCCATAAATCTTTGCACCCCTTTATAGTTGACAGGTGGTGGCAAAATTGTAAGATCACAAGGATCTTGTTTTTATTTGTGGAGATGTAGTTCTGGAGATGATGTGTCCAAGGATAACACCATGTTTAACCTAGAATTGACATTTGAGTGGGTAACAAGATGCGATAGAGTTTGCACCCCTCTTGAAGACTAGCCGAAGATGAGCAAGATGCTCCTTCCACTTGGAGTACAATTAGTCTATGGGTTTCTTTTCTTTGGGAAGAGCAGGTTTGAGTGGGAGATCATTGGCTATCTTCATAATAGAGGCAACTTCAGAGCTTTCAAAACCACTTTTGATGGTTATGACATCGTTTCCCTTGGCAACTAATCTTGTGTTGCATTGACGTGTGCTCTTAGGAGTCTTCTTCTTCTGGACCTCTGGTTTTGGTCCATTGGCCTTTTTAGGGGCTATTGTAGTTTTTGGGGGTTGCACCTTTGGCTCTTTAGCTCCTTAATTTGAAGTTGAAGCCTAGGATTTCTGCCCATTGGCAGCCTTGGATATTCCTTTGGTTTCTACCCTCATCTTGTCTTAGAGCCTTCTAATTACATTAAGGGGGAGTGTGTGAATAAGTCCTCCTTGTATGCTTTAACAAGTTAAGGCTTGTTAAAGTGAATCATAATGCTTCTATCTCACAAGGATAATTGTCACTCTATTGGGACAATGTGTTGTCACTCTATTGGGACAATCCTTATTATAAGCATGGTCAAATCCGCACTTATAGCATGTGCCCCCATAAGGAATTATATTGGAGTTGGGCATGGGATTTAGAGTGCTAGGGACACTCAAGGGGATATGGTATAGGGTTTTTGTAAAGGCACTCCACAATACAATGTAGGCCTTTACATCAGAAACATTGCGTGGATGGCCTACGTACTATATTGTTAAGGTCTCTTACTCTTTATTGCACCATGGCTTCGAACAGAGTGTAGTCTATGGGTGAACCCTGGTCAAGATACCCATAGGGATCATATTGTTGCTGCTTATATGTCTTGTTGGTCATAAGATACATGGCTCTCTTGTTCTTGGATTTTTGTTTCTATGGGCAAGGTCACCAAGTACTATTGTACTGGTGTGATTCTTAGAGGAACTGACTAGGGTGGTAGCATCAGAGGTGGATATGGTAATTGGGCAATCTATACATATCTCACAGAAGGGTTTTCATATATAGATAATAGATCTTATTCCTATTGAGAGTGACTGCTGAGGCTTGTAAGGCCAATGGTTACCTTAGTGCAAGGAGCATCTGTTATGTGCCAGACTCCACCATATTGGTATCAACAACAATGAGGTGTTTCATGGTTCCTAGGCACTCATTTATAAGCATAAAATTATTGTTATCTACATCTTAGCAATTGACACTCTATACTTGTATGATTCACCATCTCATTATAAGCATAAAATTATTGTTAGTTGGGCACCAGCTAGAGTCCTTAACAAGGACTCTAGTTGGTGTTTTTGGGAACCCTTGGTCGATGATGAGGCTTTAGATGATGTTAGCATAAGGGAGAAGAGAAGAGGAAGTAAACACTCCACAGCAGTAAAGAGAAGGCCTTGGGTAGAAGGAGAAGGACAAGCCACGGTTAGGGTTGCAACAATGCACACACACAAGATAGAGAAGCTTGAGAGCACACAAACTCACTAGATTAGAATGAACAAATGTGTGTGCCAAATACAAAAGATAAGTACACTCCCCAAAATGAGTAGATAAGAGGGTGTACATACGCATGGGGGAAAAACCTCCTAGTGAGGGAAAAAGTGCCCCAACAGTCCTAAGTGTGTTCACACACATCACTACCATATAATGCTACAAATCCCCCCTTGGAGTGATGATGTAAATATGTACAGGGTATGGCCAATCAATCCTGAAAAGGCAGTAAGCCCAAAGATTTACGAAAAGCTTCGAACTTTTCACAAGGAAGAGCCTTCGTGAATAAATCTGCCATGTTGTCATGTGTAGACACATAGACCAAGCTGATCTCTACTCTGCAGAGAGTCTTTCCCTAACGTAGTGGTAATGCACATCAATGTTCGTAGTGTGAGCATGAAACACTGGGTTCCTCGCAACTGCTAATGCGCTCTGGCTGCTGTCAGTGAAAATCGTAGTGCTAGGCGACTGTCCAACAGCCAAATCAACCATAAGACGTTTGAGCCACACACACTCAACTGTAGTTGTAAAAGCTACCCTGTACTCAGCTTCATAGCTGGAAGTGGCTACTATAGGGGCTGCTTCTTGCTGAGCCATGATATACATGAATCACTAAGGTGAAATCAAAACCCACTAGTGGACACTCGTGTGTCATAACATCTAGCCCAATCTGAATCACTAAAAGCATGCAGCTGTGACTCACCCCCTTTTGGATAAAACAATCCAAAATACTAAGTGCCATGTAAATAGCAAAAAACTCGCTTAAAAGCTTGGCAATTCTTTGTACCTGGGCTATGCATAAATCTGCTCAACTGTGAGACTGCATACTATATATCTGGCCTTGTGTTGCATACATAAAGAAGGGATTCAACAGCCTGCTGATACAAACTAGCATCAAAAGAGTCTCCTACATCTTGAAGACTAAGTCGAGTACCTATCTCCATAGGTGTAGCCACATGTTTACAGTCTTCAAGATTAAACCTCTTCAATAGCTTATGTATATATTTAGACTGCAGCATAACAATGCCATCATTACGCTGCATAAACTGAATCCCCAAATAGTAATGCAATGGCCCCAAATCTGACATCTCAAATGATGATTGGCAAACCAGCCTTAAAGGTTGAAATCTGATCTTATCGAGTCTTGTGATGAGCAGCATGTCATCAATGTATAGAACGATGACCAAAAATGTGTCCTTACTCCTCTTCACATAGAGGGTACTCTCTGTTGGAATATTACAAAAATCATTTGCAACCAAGTATGTATAAATCTTCTCATACCATGCTCTAGGAGCCTGCTTATTAAGGCCATAAAGAGCCTTTTCCAACCTGCATACTTTAGACTCTTCTCCTTTCACAACAAAACCAGGAGGCTACGATACATACGCCTCCTCATGTAAATCACCATTCAAGAATGTAGTTTTAATGTCCAACTGATGTACATTCCACCCATGACGTGCTGCCAGAGCAATGAGACACCTAATGGTAGTCATACGAGATGTGGGTGCAAAGATCTCATCATAATCAATGCCCTTTTGCTAGGCATACCCCTTTGCAAGACGTCTGGTCTTGTATAGCGAGGGATCAATGCTACCATCTGCTTTGTGTTTTAACTTGTAAATCCACTTAGTACCAATGGCCTTCTTGCCATGAGGTAGATCTATCAAATACCAAGTGTCGTTCTTAAGTATAAAGTTATACTCATCTTGTATAGCATGCATCCAATGATCATCATCCTGTGCTTCCTCAAAGGAAATAAGTTTCTCCTCATTACATAAAGTAGAAATGGGAACATGATCCACATGAGAATAATCTGCATGATGAGAACCTGCAGGAGTTTTGCTAGGTAAAGGAGATGCCAACTTGCTATCCCTCAATGTTTGCACAAGTCATTTTGGCATACACCTAGATTCTTCTATGGCTGCTTGCTCCTTATCCACTACATCCTCAATAATTGCCTCATCAAAAGGCTGATTTGCAGGTTGATTTTACACCTACAAAGGCTGAATTTCAGCACTTGGTTGAGCATTCAATTACTCTACATATGGCTGCCCTCCATTAAACAAAGGTAGAAACGAATCAAACATTTCCTATGAGCATACATTCTACTGTTTTTTGTATGAAAGCATGGGCTAAAATGAGTTCTCAACAAAAACAACATCTCTACTTACCAAAATTCGCTTTGAGGCCGGATGGTAGAGTCTATATCCCTTGCTTTCTGAACTGTATCCCACAAATATGCATTTAACTACCTTATCATCAAGCTTATTGCGTTGTTGCTCACGAACAAGAGAATAAGCAAGACAACCAAAAACATGCAAATGAGCCATAGAAGGCTTCCTTCCATGCCAAGCTTCATAAGGAGTTTTAGACTACAAGGCCTTGGTAGGGCATTTGTTTAACACATAGTTTGTGCTCATAGTTGCCTCTAACCAAAAACCATGAGGTAAATCTTGGGCTTTCACCATACATCGTGCCATCTCCATGAGAGACCTGTTCTTCCTCTCAGCCAGACCATTTTGCTGAGGTGTGTATGGCACTGTACATTGATGCCTTATGCCTTTTGTAGCCATATATGCATGAAATTCCTTGGACATTTACTCCCCCCCCCCTCGATCTGAACCTCGATCTCTGAACAAAGGGTGCCAACTTTACATTCACATGCATTTTCAGCCATGGATACAAAGTGCCTAAAGTACATAAAAACCTCTGACTTCTGCTTTAATGGGTACACCCAGCTATATCTGGAGTAATCATCAATAAAAGTAATGAAGTAGAGATATCCCCCAATAGATGGTGTCCTCATAGGACCACATACATCACTATGTATAAGCTGTAATTTCTTAATGGCTCTCACAGATACATCCTTTGGAAATGATGCCCGATGCATTTTACCAAGAATACACTCCTCACATACATGTCTAGTAGGGGTCTCAAGAGTTGGCAACTCAGACACCATATCATGCCTTTGAAGGCATAACAAACTACCATAATTTAGATGGCAAACTACCATAATTTAGATGGCCAAATCGTGCATGCCATAACTCTGCATCACTCATAGCACGAGTCGTAGTAGAGACTGAGCAAGCATCATGCTGCAACTTCTCAAATACATCCATCTTGTATAGACCATGAAACAAGGTACCTGAGGCAATGATAGAATAACCATCATTTCTATCCTGAACTATACATCTGTTATCCACAAATTTCACCGTCAAGCCTGACAAGGCTAAGGTTGAAACTGACAACAAGTTCTTCTTAATGCCTGGCACATATAAAACTTTAGAAAGAGTAAATATGCCCCCATTTGCAACAGTGAGCACAACTCTACCAACTCCTTTGACAAGATATGAGGAACCATTTACACATGTAACGGTTCCTGCACTTGGGACAGATTCCAGATATGAGAACAAATTTTTTTGTGAAGTAATGTGCTTACTAGCACCACTGTCAAAGTACCAAGCATCCGATTCTACCACTAACATGTATATATCATGAACAGAAGGGTCATAACTGCAACGTACAGTCCATGCCCAATCATCTTGAGCAAAACTTGTAGATTCCTTCTTCTCTGCACTTGGTGTAGATGCATCAGCCACCACAGCCATGCCCGATTCTTTCTTTTTCTCCTTCTCTAGCCTTTTCTTGCACTCATGTATGTAGTGCCCTGGTTTCCTGCAAATAGTGACACTTGCCCTTCTTTTTAGGCTTATCACCTTATTTCTCTGCATCCTTACCTGAGGATTCTGATTTTGGCTTATAGCCACCATGCGAAGAAGCTTTACCTTTGCCTTTTTAATTGGTAACAAAAGCTTGGTCACCAACTCGCATATTAGATTTGTTTTGCCTAGACTGCTCTTCTTACAAGAGTACTGAAACCATCTCATCAAATGTAAGGGTCCCTTCATCATGAGTCTAAGGGTAGAGGCAAAACTCTGATAAGAATCCAACAATGCATTGAACTGTGGGCACTAATGTACTATCAGGATATATATCTCATCCACACTGGCAAACTGCTCCTTAAAATCTTTGATCTTGGTCAAGAAGTTATCCATTGAGTCCCCCTTGAGTCCCCCTCATTCATGTGCTTAGACTCCAATTGTTTACGCAAATATGCAACACGTGCTTCATTGCGCACCTGGTATAATGTAGCAAGTGCATCCCATGCCTATTTTGAAGTCTTACATGACCGAATATGAGGAATAATGCTTTGCTTCACAGAAAGTGCAAGCAATGCATGTGCCTGTGCATCTCTTCCATCCCATGTCGTTTGAGCAGCAGTGGGAGGTACTGGTGGTGCATGTGTTGGAGTCACATCTATATCAGATTCTACTTCAGATGTACCTGCAGCACCTAGTTACACTGGTAGTTGTTAAACAGGATGAATTTCACTACCACTGACCACATTCCAAAGGCCTTTAGCAACCAGTACATGCCTCATCATATAGGACCACAATGGGTAGTTAGTCCCATCAAGCAGACTACATGTTGAATACATCACTACTGGCAGCCATGACTTTCTGCCAAATGTAAAATCTTTCAACACACTACAAGTACTCAGTATTCACTGATCAGTATTCACTGAATGCAACCCTAGATGGCTACCAACTGATTGAATCACCTACAAAGTGTATGAAAAATAACACAGAGTAGAGAATAGAGTGTTACTGGCAAAAGTATGATGGTCGATGTTGTTAAAGACACTATAGATGTTGCTGCATACCAAATCTTTGCCGCTACACAGCCCAAACACCCAAAATCGAGAAGAACCAATCCGAAAAAATGATGCCTCTCCAGAACGTCTACAGAAACCTTGCGGTGCCCAAAATGCACCCGAATCGTGCCACGGACCCCAAAAATGCTGTATACAGCACACTACATTATATACCTTCTTCTCCTAAGAGGGTATCTCAATCAGAGACAGAAAAACAAGGTCGTAGGGAGGGAGGCAGACTACTAGATCAAGTGTCAAAAGGAACCTGGCTCTGATACCAATTATTGGAATTAGGGTTAGGGTTGCAACAATGCACACACACAAGATAGAGAAGCTTCTTGAGAGCACACAAACTCACTAGATTAGAATGAACAAATGTGTGCTAGATATAAAAGATAAGTACACTCCCCAAAATGAGTAGATAAGAAGGAGTACATACGCACGGGGGAAAAAACCTCCTAGTGAGGGAAAAGCACCCCGGTGGTCCTAAGTGTGTTCACACACATCACTACCATATAATGCTACAATCTAGTCAACATTCTAATATTCAAAGGGGACATCTATCTGGAGAACCCATTAGATATATAAAATCAAAGAATTCACCCTGATGGTCTCAAATTATCATGCTTGGTGTGCCATTCTATGTAAGGCTGAGGCAAAGCAGATAATCTTGAATGCAGACCAATTTGTAGAGCTTGTTGCCATGAATGATGCCATGATGGACCATGCAGAGATATGGATCCATGAAGAGGGCTTAGCTGACATGAGGGCTACGTATAAGTCTTTGAGAGCTAGCCTATTAGCTGCCACATACGACAGAATCAGTGTGGCAATCCTCTACCACCCACATTATGGCACATATAAAAGAACAAAAGGCTGACCCAATGCATTATTCTCTACTATATTATAGGTGCTAACAAATTATATGCATGTCAACATGCTAATATTCAAAGGGAAAATCTATTTATTAGAGATAATCCAGCAGATATATACAGTCAAAGAATTCACCTAATGGTCTCAAATTATCATGCTTGGTGTGCCATTCTCTATAAAGGCTAATGAAAAGTAGATAATCTTGAATGTAGACCAATTCATAGAGCATGTTGCCAAGAATGATTCCATGATGGACCATGTGGAGACATGGATCCATGAGGAGGGCTTAGCTGACATGAGAGGGCTACGTATAAGGCTTTGAGAGCTAGCCTATTAGCTGCCACATATGACCCAATCGGTGTGGTGATCCTCCTACCACTCGCATTATGGCACAAATAAAAGAACAAAAGGCGACCCAATGCATAATTCTTTACTACAATATAAGTACCCTACCCCACCTTTAATAGGATGGAGGGTGACAAAGCAACACTGAACTTCATTGATGAGCATGAAAGATTGGACTATCTGGACAAGCATAGACCACCAAGTAGCTTAGGCCCTAGAGGACCAAGTGAAGGAGAAAAGGAGAAAATAAGGAGGCTGAGGATGCCAACGATTTGGTAGGAGATGATAAGGAGCCACCTTCGAGGGAATCCTCGAGGAAAACTACTAGGAGACACCCTCACATGGGCCACTATAGTGAAGAACAACCCAAGGACATCAAAGCTTTCAAGGAAACACAAAGATCTCTCCTTTATCATAAAATTTAGTATATAAGAAATCAACATGAAAGAATTAAAAGATAATAAAACACCTCTCACTTTCACACATAATTACATATTAAAATTTTTGGAAGAAGGGAAAATCACGGAGCATGACCAAATCTCCGTGCCCTTGTACAAAAATAACCATATTGACTAACACCTTCATAATAAATAAGAAGAATAAAATACCATTTTTCTACAAGGTAAAAAGTTACCTCATTTGGCTTCCCTATAACAAGCATAGCTACTCTCAAACTTGGAATCAAAAGTAAATAAGACCTAGCTTTATGAACCTCAAGTAAATAAGACCTAGCTGTATGAACCTCAATGAGGGCATGAGAAACATTGATTTTTGGTTGAATTTAGGGGCGATGAAGAGCATGAGTACAAGTTTCATATCATTGTTGAGATAGCAAGTTCATCCAAATAGTGTTGGTATGACATGTGTGGTGTGCATTAGACGATAAAAGTGTGTGGACATTAATTGGCCGATTAGTATGGTGTGAACTTATGATTGTGTGTGGATTTTGGAAGATGGAGAGTGTGTGAAGGAGAATGGAATGAAATAATGGTTTCTTCTATTCTTGTCTACAGTTGAGTGAGAACTAATTAGAATTTATGTAAGTGTTATTTATACATCCCATTTTAGTTACATGGTATAAGAGTATAGGTTGCTCTCAGATTGATAAAAACCCTAAACTTGAAGTGGTTGGAGATTGAAGCTCTATGAAGGTCACCATTGAAGCTGTAAAGTACCATTGGAGTAGAAATCAAAGGCAAATCATATAGCTGGCCATGGATTGCAGGTATTTAGAAGTCAAAGCAAGCAAAGTTCAAGTTCTCCATTGGAGCTTGCAAGTGGAAATGTATGCAAATGAAATGTGCAAAATTGCAAACATATGAAGAAAAAAATTATAGTTTGCCTGAACAATGATAACTTTCACCATGTTGCTCAAGAATTGACTATAACATGACAAGCAAAAAGTTTGTTTTGTGTAGATGTGTTTAGACTACTCAATCAATGGATTATGATTTCTGTAGCTCAAGTTATAAATGGAACAAGATAAGTGTGTGGATTTGGATGCCTACTACAACATTTAATTAAAGTGTTAATGTATGTGAAGTTTTCCCACAAGCTTGGTTGAAGCTTGATGTTTGTAGTCTGAACTTGATAAATTGGATGTAAGCATTATGATTGGTAAAAGAATTTGCTATGCTACATAGTATTAGAAATCTCTTGAGAAGCTAATTTATAGGTTGTTAATAAGAGGGATTGATTTGGAGCTTATAAAAATTCAGCATGATAATTTTTGGGCTTATACTACTTGATGCCTAATATGAGCATATGGGAGTGCAATGTGGGCATGTACATGGTTTGATAATGATTTCCAAAATGTTTTTGCATTGAGTAAGTGAATATACCATTGGCATTGACACTACATTGACGAGATTTGTGCATACATATGTATTAGCGGTTGGCATTGTATTGTAATAGTTGCATTGGTTGGTTGAGTGTGCTTATTTAGGCATTGGCATGCAAAATTTCTTAAAATGAAAAGGCTATTGGAGTTAGTGATAGGTGATGAGCAAGAGTCACAGCTTCCTACAACACAAATCCAACATAGGTATGACTTTAAGCACATAGAATTTGGTCAGAAAGATCATACAAAGTGTTGCATTACTTCTCTATATGTGTGATAGATTCTATGATATATCATATACAAGATGTGGATAATCCCAAGGATGCATGGGATATTTTCGTGAAATTGTATGACACCAATACACAAGCAAGGGAGATTCAATTGAAGCAAAATATGCATAGCATAACTCGGAACAAGCTGAGCATACATGATTATGTGCAATAGATCAAGGGATGTATAGACTTACATCTATTAATGTACCTTCTATGGATGACAGTGACCTTGTGGTTATTACATTGAATAGCTTGGTTAAGGAGTACAAGTCATTTGACACCTCTATTAGTGAGAGTTGGTGACCCCCTGGACTTTGAGAAGTTGGTTTCACTACTTATTGGGGAAGAGTTGAAGATTAAATTAGGTGCATCATCTAGTAGTAGTGGTCATGCAAGTTTCTCGGCATTCTACACACAAAGAGGTGCGAGAAGTAGGGGGAGATCCTCATTTAGAGGACGCATAGGTGGACGTGGTTAGTAAGATAGACAATCATAATAGAATTTTCAATTCTCATACAATGCATGAGGTGGTAAAGGACCATATCCCCAAGGCAAGTGAGACCTAACTCTAGAGGAAGTGGTCATTGGCAACCTTAACAGTAACAAAATCACAGGATTGATTGTCATTATTGTGGCAAGATTAGTCATATGGTGAGAGATTGTTACAAGAAGCAAAATGACATACATGGTCAAAGACTTCAACATAGAAATTATGCATCATCTAGCAATGATGGAAGTGTAAATCATTTGTTTGCTATGAAATATGTTATGGACAGCATGACTACACATAGTGAAGCAGGTGAGACATGGTATATGGATTCAAGAGTATCAAACCACATGATTTACTATGGAGTGTGATTTGATAGGATGTCACCTACATAGTCACAGGGTTATGTTGTTATAAGGGATGATTCACAACATCTTATTACTCATATTGGGAGTGTGCCATTGAGGATGCATGGTGGTAGAGCAAGGATTGCAAGTGAGATTTAATGAGATTGGTTGCTTTGTGGAAAACTTTAATAATGGATGTAAGCTCATTGCAAAAGGGTCAAAAGGAAGGAAGATTGTTTACTTTGGATGCAGGTATTCCGGAATTAAAATTAACCACATTTTCATGTAGTCATGGCATTGTGTAGGACTTTCATACATGGCACAAGAGGATTGGTCATGTGATCATACAAAAGCTGAAATCTATGCAAACAAAAGGCATTGTTGGTGGTCTACCAAGGTTCAAATATGATGGAAGTTCACATGTATGTGATGGATGTCACTTCAGAAAGCAAGTAAGATTGCCATTTCCCAAGGAAGGTCAAAGAAGTAGAAGACCTTTAGAGATTGTGGATAGTGATATTTGCGGTCCTACACAAACCCAACCTATTAACGGAAGTAGGTACAACATCACATTCATTAGTGACTTTAGCAGGATGATATGGATCTACTTCTTGAAAAAGAAGAGTGAAACTTTGGGAAGGTTCAAAGGAGTTCAAAGCTCTTGTGGAGAAACAATATGGTCATTGGATTAAGTCTCTAAGTACAGATGGTGGAGGTGAGTACATCTCATGTGCAGCATTTGATGAGTTCTTAAGAGACATGGTACATCTCACGTGCAGCATTTGATAAGTTCTTGAGAGACATGGGATTAGAAGAAGGCAACTTACATGTAGGTATACCCCTCAATAAATTGGGATTACTAAGAGAAAGAATAGAGTGATTAGTGAAGTGGCTAGAGCTTTGTTGAATGAGAAGTGTATTCCATCATATTATTGGGAAAAAGTATATACTATAGCAGTGTATATCTTGAAAAATACACCTCAAAACTGCCACGCATGAGAGTACTTCTAAGATGAGGATGATAGGCTTTAGGCCCAACATTAGAAACTTGGAAGTATTTAGATGTATTTCTTATGTATATGTACTAGATGAGAAGAAGAGGACCAAGTTCGATCCAAAGGCTAAAAAATGTGTGTTCATTGGGTGCGGCACAAGATCAAAAAGGGTATAAATGTTATAATGGAGTCACAAAATAGGTTCTCATTAGTCAAGATTTCATATTTGATGACTTGAGTAGTTGTTGGTACAAAGAAAGTGAGAATGTGGTGATTGATGACATTGATACCAATGTAGATTTACATTTGCCTTTGTCTGGCCCACATGAAATATCTAGTAGTGGAAATTTGAGTCCATAGTCAGGGAGATTGAGACAATGTGTATTGATAGTAGTGTATTGGACAAAGGCAAGAAGAAGGTTGAAGGCATTGGCATTGGGAATGCAGGTTATAACTCATCTAGTTTAGACTCTTAATGATGAGTTAAGAATTCTAGTTTGGTGCGGACTCCAAGTGTAAAGCATGGCAAGTATGTACCACCACATGGTAGGTATATACCACCATATGCTAGAGCTCAAGAGCTTGTAATAGTGACCCACATGAGTTGGGAATCCTAGTTTGGTGAGGACTCCAAGTGTAAATCATGGCAGAGGTATGTACCACCACATGCTAGAGCTCAGGAGCGTGTAGTAGTGACCCACAGCCATTGAGGAGATCACAAAGGGTGAGATATCCAATTCAAAGATTGACATAAAGAGGACATGCCATCTAAGCATATATCGAATCTATGGTAAAGCATGTGGAGCCTACATGTTTTGATAAGGTTTTGGCAAAGAAGCTTGGAACAAAGCTATGGATGAAGAGATGAATGCATTGGTACATAATGACACATGGGATTTGGTTGAGTTACCAAATGGCAAGAATGTGATTGGTTACAAATGGGTTTACAAGGTCCAAATATAAGTTAGATGGATTCATGAAAAGATATAAAGCAAGGCTAGTCACCAAGGGTTATGCACAAACTCATGTGCTTGATTATGATGAGACATTTTAACTAGTGGGACTAAATGGCTACATAAGATCTATGATTTCATTGGTTGCATCTAAAGGTAGGGAATTGCATCAAGAATGCATTCTTGAATTGAAAGTTACAAGAAGAGGTGTTTATCGAGCAGCCAGAGGGTTATGTAAACCCAAATTTCCCACACATGTATGTAGATTGAAGAAAGCGTTGGAGTGATAGGATTAGCAAGTATGTCATTAGCATTGGCTTTCATGTTGGAAACTCAAATTCTTCACTATATGTAAAGAAGACATAGAATGATTTGGTGGTGATTGTGATTTATGTGGATGACTTGATAGTCACAGGTAATTATGGGAATGATATAGCTAATGTGAAGGTATCATTGAGTAGCTAGCTTGACATGAAAGACTTGAGAGAATTGAGATTCTTTCTTGACATTGAAGTTATTAGAACATAACATGGTATATGGTTGGTGCAAAGGCAATATGCCTTGGATATGTTGGCAAAGTATGGCATGACTAGATGTAAGCCAATGGCGATACCATTGAAGCAAAACATAAAGATAAGGACCAATTTTGGTGATGAGTTGGATGATGTTACCATGTATATGAAGATGGTTGGCAGCTTGATTTACTTGACTATCACTAGACTGGTTTTATATTATGCAGTGAGACTAGTTAGCCAGTTTATACAGAGTCCCATTTGGATAAGTTGTATGAAGACCACTATCCATTATGGTCTATTTTATGAGTATGAAAAGGATGTGATGGTCTATGGTTACACAGATACAAATTGGGCAGAAAGTGCTAGAGGAGGTCTACTAGTGGGTATGCATTTAGCTTGGGAAGTGCTGCTGCAAGTTGGAGTAGCAAAAAGCAACCCATAGTTGCATTATCTAGCATGGAGGCAAAGTATAGAGGCAGAGTATAGAGGAGTAGCTATGGTTGTGTGTGAAGTGGTTTAACTAAGGAAACTACTTAATGATTTGGAACAACATCATAATAGAGGAGTTTTCATACATTGTGATAACATGAGTAGTATTCAGTTGGCTAGTAATCTTGTATATCATACAAGGAGGACCAAAAACATAGAGTTCCACTGTCATTTCATTAAAGAGAAGGTGTTAGATAAACAGATTGATTTGACATATGTAAAGACTGAAGAAGAGGTTAACCTGACATCTTCATAAAGTCACATGGAAAAGAGAAGTATGAGTACTTCAAAGGCAAAGTTGGAGTATTAGAGATGGATATGATGAATTTAAAGGGGAGTGTTGAGATAGCAAGTTCATATCTAAATAGTGTCAATGTGACACACATGTGGTGTGCATTACCAGTAGGAGTGTGTGGACAATAATTGGTTGCGCCCAATGGCCATGAATGGACATTTGGTTTTACATTAATATGGTGTAAACTTATCATTGTGTGTGTGTGGATTTTGGAAGATGGAGAGTGTGTGAAGGAGAATAGAATGAAATAATGGCTTCTCCTATTCTTGTCTATGGTTGAGTGAGAGCTAATTAGAGTTTATGCAAGTGTTATTTGTACATCCCCATTCTATTTACAATCATTAGGGTTTGACTTGGCTATACATAAGCTATAGGATTTGCAAGAGCTTTAAAGATCTAATCAAAAGCTCATGAGAAGCATGGTGTAAGGGAAGGGAGAAGATCAATATAAAGACTATAGATCATGGCTAGGCTCTCCTCTATTACAAAGCTACCATCCCCATGAGTTGGGCCATACTATAGGTAAGAGATTACTCCATTCAATACACATAAAGGCGCACACCTAAGCTCTTCATTCAAGGCCACAGTAGGCGGCATAAATCAATAGCTTTGATAGACTATAACTAGGAGCTTAAGCATGGCTAGGGGCACTCTCCTTATGCTGAGACCCCCAAGGGTTAGGCAATAGCATGGGCATGAGAAGCACCTAAAGAAGTACACTCACATGAACTTTGCCATAGCCCTCAATGCAGTCTGTGGTAGGTGCCAGTTTCCTGCAAGAGAATGAGCTCCCAAAAACACACGATTATAAGTTTTTTATTTCCACCTTACCCCGCAAGCATGCAAACTTGATACTTTTGGTTTGTTTACACCAAATTTTAGCAAAGAGCACATACACATACACATACACACTTTACAAAATACTAAGGGACCCTTATTTAAGCCCACTCTCTAGCCGAGTTTGATTATGTATAGGAGCAACTATGCATGGTAGCTATTAAGTCAGGCCCGCTTGTTAGCTTCTTTCCACCAAAGAGCCTTATCCACAAGGCAAATTAATTACATAGCTTGATCAAGGATTATGTGCAATGATTCAAAATTAGTAATCTTTAGCTTACATTTGAAAAAGTAAAGCTTCTTACAGTAGCAAAGAAGGTAAGGGTCACCTCGCACTTGCTCTGCAACCCCCTCCCTTCTTTGAGCTTGCCTACACACTACCTACACCCTTACCTTGTGTCATTTTGCTTCATGTAGGGGACGAAGACAATATTGCATAGAGAAAGATGCACAGAGAAAGAGTGTCTCCCAAACTTTTGCTATGCAAAGTAGAGAGTGAGAAAAAGAGAAATTTGTGGTGTAAGCAAGAGTAGGGGAGAGAGAGAGAGAGAAGGAGAGGGTTGAGGTTGTAGAAATTGTAGCAATGTGTTGTAGAAAATCAAGAGGAGAGAGAGAGGGTTGAGGCTATAGAAATTGCAACACTGTGCCATAGAAAATCAAGAGTCAAGCCAATGGAGACACAGCCTAGTGGTAAGGTGTTGAAGTCCCATGCATTAGGTGCTGGGGTCAAAACCTGCTGGCTGTTGTTGATGGTAGTGGCATGAAAGCACATGCACACACACGAGCACAAAAGATCCCAAAGAAATAAATAAATCAAGAATCAAGAAAGAAAATATGAAATTGAGGAAGAGAGGTTTGATGATGCATAGCATTTCACAAAAGACACATGTTAGAAATGAAAGGAGAAAATCTATGCATTACTATGTAAAGAAGAGTTTTGGAAACCTTGGAAAATAGCATATGAGGATAGAAAACTTCACACATTTAAGGGTTGTTTTTTTCCTACCTTATCCTCTCCCCCTCTCTCTCTCTCTCTCTCTCTCTCCCTTTGTTTTTTTTTAAAGAATGAGAAGTCATCAATAAAGACAAGACTTTTATGGGGGGAGCTGGCCGGCAATGCAACTAATATTCTTTGGTCTCTATGGATAATCCATGGCCGGCGGACGTCTCGATATGTCCGGACAAAAGGAAGCCAGAATCTTTCTCAAGCGTCTGTTCAGGTCTCCATCTTTCTTTCTCTTCACGTTTTGCCTCTGATCACATGAGAAACTAGAGTTTGAGTTCTGGCTATGGCCCTTTTAGAAGAGCTCTTCTCAGTCCTCTGTCTCTGTAGCTTCGTCTTCTTGACTGCGTCTTTGCAAGCGCCATACGGTTCATCCATCTCTCTATCAAGCCTACACAACACATCATTAACATGGGGGGGTCACTATTTGCTTAACCACAGCCTGAATGCAGAAAACCATAGCATTGCACCAAATGCAGTATTGATGCAAGCACGCTCTCCCTTAGGGAGCTTGTATATGCTTGTGGAGGAGGCAGGTGGGTTAGTTTTGTATGTTAAGCTCGTTTCCTCTTGGAGGCCTTATTGGGCCTGGGGATACTATGGCTTTTCAGATCTATGGTCTCTCACCCACACGTGCAAGTATCCTACTTATATTAACTTCCACACGATTGGCTCTGTGCAGCTCGCGCAGAATAATTCTGTGGTGTCCGACCAAACTTCCGACAGCCTTTGCAGCGCTGGCTCCTCGAGCGTCGCCGCTGCAAATCACCTTGCCACATTTACATCCTTTGGGAATAGCACTCCCAGGATGTTGGAGCTCAGATCTAACGGCAGCCTTGTCGTAACCTATTGGCACTCCCAGAGCCAGACTTGGCTCCTCGACTACAACTTCATTAACAACACTAAGTGTTTGCCGGACAGCTGCGGCCTCTTCGGCGTCTGCACGGAGCAGCACGGCGCAGCAACGTGTAAATGTCCGACACGTTTTACATTCATCAATGACACCGACCACAGCCAAGGTTGCCACTACGGCCCCGCCCTGGGTGTCAGCTGCGAGCAAGCCAGTTCCGGCACCGTCAAAAACAAATCCGGTGGCAGATTTGAACTCCTGGAGCTGCCCCGCGGCGCCTCCTACTTCTCCAATTCTTTCCTACCACCCGAGGCCAACGCCTCCACATTACCCTCCTGCCGCTCCCTTTGCCTGTCCAGCTGCACTTGCACCTCCCTCTTCTTCGACCACTTCGCCCACTCCTGCCACCTCATCCACGAGCAGATCGCCACCGTCCAAGTAGCTAACCCCTCCCACCGGCACCTCCGCGGCTTCGTCAAGCTGCGCCGTAAGAAGAAGAAAGCCCTCATACCGCCAGCCAGAGCGCCCCGTCCGGACAATCGAAACGTCGCGCCCGGGACCTCTCAAGCTGTCACTAGTAGCTCCAGCGGGTCTGTTTCCACTCTCTGCTCGCACAACTGTCGCATTGCCACCTCCAGCAGCATCGCATTTGGGACGCTCCTCCTGGGCGTGGCCGCCTGGCTTTGCGTGAAATGGTGCAGATTGGCGCCCGTCCCGGACACACAGGGCGGCGCCATCTCCGCATCGGGCCCCTATGCAGTGCCTTTCAGCTGCTACAAGAAGGACATAGACGATGAGTCCTTCCTGCTGCGTCTGTCAGTGGTTCCTTTTCGCTTCTCCTACAAGCAGCTGCAGGCGGCGACGGCCAACTTCAGCTGCAAGGTGGGAAGGGGCGGCTGCGCTACAGTGTACAGGGGGGTGCTTCCAGGCAGCAGGCGGACATTCATAGCAGTGAAACATCTGGAGCGGCTAGAATACTCGCAAGCTCGGGATGATTTCAGGGCGGAGGTGCGGACAATCTGCAGCGTCCACCATTACAATCTTGTTCGACTGCTAGGCTTCTGCTCACAGGGCGCGCACCGGCTGCTCGTCTACGAGTTCATGTCCAATGGCTCCTTGGACAGGTGGCTCTTCACCGCCGCTAACGGCAAAAACAAGCGGGGCGAAGCTGTGCTTGACTGGAGGCTGCGCTTCAAGATAGCGTTAGATGCAGCGCAGGGGCTGGCGTATCTACACGACAAATGCAAGAAGAAGATAATCCACCTAGACATAAAGCCGGAGAACATACTCTTGGACGAAAGGTTTGTGGCGAAGCTTTCAGATTTCGGGCTGGCCAAGCTTCTGCAGAGGGATCAAACGTCGTTTGTGACAAGGGCAAGGGGGACGCCGGGCTACGTAGCGCCGGAGTTTCTGCTGGAGTCTTCTATGACGGACAAGTGCGACGTCTACAGCTTTGGTGCAGTGCTGTTGGAGATAGTAGGAGGCAGGAGAAACTACGACCACCTGCAAGAGGGCAAGAAAGCACACTTCCCCATGTGGGCGTACTTGAGGTGGCAAGAAGGCAACCTAGCTCTGGTGGTGGATCCCCAGTTGGGTGGCGATTTCAATGAAGAGGAGGCCAATAGAATGGTTTCTGTGGCTTTTTGGTGCATGCAGGAGAAACCTCAGTCGAGACCGCCCATGGTGAAGGTGGTCCAAATGCTTGAAGGCTTGGTGGAGATTGCCAAACCCGGCTCTCCTCTGCACCTCACTCTAGGTGCTCCCGCTGAGAGCCGCAGCTCCATAATGCTACCTCCAGCAGGCGCAGCTGTGGATAACAATGCTTCACATTTAATACCACGAGAAGAAGCTGCCGTTTGCTCTTGATTTTCCACACCTGTCGCGCCCGCCTCCACCATCACCGCCGCCGTCATCCTGTCCCTCCTCCAGATTTTGTCCCGCCCCCCGAGCCACATTTTAGCGCTCCAAGGTTTTGTATAATATCTAAATTAACGTAGAGTTCGGCCCTCTAGCCCTCGTGGAGACTACCTTCTTCCCTTTCTTTTGTCCTCCCTAGGTACCCTTTCCCTAGACACATACCAATTACATTCGTTTGAAGGGAACTTTGAAATGAAATAAAATGTTACAATGGCACGCAAAAAAGCAAAAAAAAAAAACATGTGACACATCATCTTTATTAAAATTAGGGTCAGCAAAGCTATCTAATCTAAGGTGGATAGTAATTGCTCATTGTGTGAGTGTCGAGAGAAAGAGAGACAAAATGCTCAAACACAGACGGAGTATTTCACGACTAAATGATGAATAGTTGATCGATGTGATGTTGCTCACAAAGTACAATGCTTTTATAGCCTAAGAGGCTTATGTGAATGACATCACTATGTAAAACCCAAATAATATCTAGAAATTTAACCACTCTAAGAGTGGTTGTACACGTATGCACACTCATAGGGAGTGTTCATACACATAAAAACACACATACATATGAGCTTTGAAATACCCAACAAACCTCCTTTAGAGTGAAGGTGGATATGCTTGAGAAGACCTAAAATAGCCAATGCGATTTGGGTTCTAAACTACAGCAAGTGATACAAAAGATCACAATGTGCCAACACCTAAGACTCCCATGTCTGGCCTAATATAAGAGCTTGACCAAACATGATTGTGCCTACATCAGTTTTCCAAAGCAATCCCCCTTGAACCTAAGTAGGGGGATAGGGTGTAAACAAGGAGCCTTTCATAGGAAATAATTTTTTTTAACACACATGTACACAAGATTTATTTATCAAATTTCGAGGGACATCTCAAGCAAAGAATTCTTGACTCATACAAGAATACTTTAGAAAGCCCAGTCGTAATCTTCCTCATCTCAAGAGAAAGATTATTCATCATTGTGAGGACCTTATCTAGTGTCATAGATGTCTCTGCTACATCTTTATCACCTGCCCTAGCTTTCATTTTCAAAGCGGCCTTTATTTTTTTTATTGCCTCCTCTGATATCGACGTGCATGTACCTAACTCTTATGCCATTTCTCATGCCTGAGCCACCTACTGTTTGTAGTGGACCCATATGGTGATTCTTTATTACTTGTTGTTGTAAAAGACCTTATAGCCCCACTGCTACTAGGTGCGGTGGGCATGACACCCTCTGCATTCTTTCTCTCCACCTAGTATCCACCTTCCCATAATGAATAGACCTCCTCATTTGTGAGGTTAGTTCCCATAGCAAAACTGGCCATATCTTGGGTGGAGGATTGGGCTTTGAGTCTATGTTAGCATCCAGTATATAGCAGTGAAGCACGTGATCAGGGTAAAACCACATCCATTGTCTAATGAGACCGTTAGGGTGCTTGCGATACCCTTTAAATGATGGTGCAAGCACACCCTTTGCAGATCCATCTATGTGTTGCCCACACCTCTTACCACCACCAAGAGTTTCGCTTTATGTGACCTTGCTGCTGCCAATGTATGTTCTTCAAATTGCCAATATTACTTCATTCACCTTGTGCTCATACTAAACTCTATGGCTTCCATTGTTCTTTGAGGAGTACTGGTTGTATCATGCTCCTTAAAATTGATCTTCATGGCCTCCTCGTATATTTGTGGTCTCGTACATGTGTATTATACTCCGAACGATGTATTGCCACATCATCAATATCAATGACCACAATGGCTAGTATCTTGTAACATGCAGTTTCTTTTGTCTCATCGGTTAGGGGGGTAGGCACCTTATACATGGGTGTTCCTTCAGTTTCTTAATTGATTGTTTGGACCACTTGGGCTAGTCTTGTAAACATCCATTCTGTTAGTTTCTCCAAGCTTGGTCCTCTCCCTATGCACTTACCTTAAGAGTAAGAGACTACCTTAGTGATTTGCAAAATTGTATTTGCCATATCGGTAGTACATGCATCATAAAGAGAAATCTTGCATCTATATCCTTCCCCTGCAAGCTAGCTCCCATGCTTGCTCTCTATTAGGTTTGTTCTTGGGGTATTTGGACTATCATTACTTTTCTCTATTGTTGTCATGACCAAACCCCAACGTACTATACGCACCTCCCACCAGCTCAACCAAGAGTCCATTACTGAAACATTCCTATTCATGATATAACAATTGTGCCACCATTGACGTAATAATTGAGCCTCTACTGATGTAACTTCACCAGTAGGATCCATGCACCACTTCTCACACATTTCTTTGTGCTCACCTTGAGATGTGGTACACATATACTTTGTTGCGTGGGCAACCATGCTTTGATCCCAATGAAATAGGCATAATCTCTCCCTATCTATCAGGACATTATTTTTGCCACCATTAAACACATGTCAAACTGCATCAGTTAGCCTATACCTCGTCTGAAACCAAAGAAATCCACCCTTTCACAACCATGGTTTTCCATCACCTCATTGACGCACTCCCAAAACAGACATTGGGCCTCCATATCCTCCTCTTTCATTTCACATGTCGTAATTGTTAAAAGACCCTACATGATACGTGAAAATTCAAGTTATTTACGATATAACACAGTTAAAATCCTTTGACCACATTTATTATGGAATTTGTAATATGCTTCCTTGAGTCGTAGATATGACAACCCATGGTCACCTAATCTAATGTTCATTGGGTGTGGTCGAATTGTATCCATGCATGTTTGTCGGGTGTCCCCAGAGCCGTCCCATTCAATTGACAAAATTCAACCCAGAAGTGGGTCTAGTGGTGGACATCTTGAAAACAAAGAACTTCTCACCTATGGACCCTTATCCTAGGAACGTGCTTCCGTGGAAAAAGTCATGTGCACAGCTTCAAAAGTGCATCCAAGCCAAAGCTCTCCTTAGAAGGCCCATGTCGAGGTGCAATTATTGACCTCCGTAACCTAATAATAAATTGTTCACGTTTCTTACTTACTTATCTAGATATTTATGACTCATTTACAAAAACATAAATGTCCAACTCAATTAAAATTTACCAGCTATCTTCCACCAATGGTCCCATGTCCTTTGCAATGTTTCAATTAATTTACCAGCTATCTTCCACCAATGGTCCCATGTCCTTTGCAATGTTGATGAATTCTTGTTCTCCAATGAAATGTGAGGAATCACCTTCTTGCACTAGCGTTGCCAATCACGATTTCTTTTGCCACACATTTTTACCTTTCTTGCCGAGGCATTACAATCTACTCCTAACACCCTGGACACCATTTGCTTATTCTTATCAGTTAGTCCCTTGGATATGCCTGCCCGTACATTATGTTCATGGATACCGATGTGTATCATTAATTGGCTCATCATCTCATCGGATGGCATTAAAAACTAGATGTAGCAATTGCATGTAACGATACACATTGCAAGCATTGAGCAATAATGGTAAAGGAGCTTTCTAGATGTGCATTATTGCACTCCTCTCCAGTGGTCGGTGCCTTTAGCATGCTCCCACTAAAATGTGATGTGTTTGAGACCCTATGGTTCTTTAGTCACGGCAAAGCTCAGTCACACACTTCAAACTACCTAAGAAATGGCTTCTCCGACACACTCTAGGGAAGGCAATGTTGGATTTTGTGACTTTGACCACCAGTGGGAATCATACTTATGCTCCATGGAGTCCATCCCTACACATGATCCCATGGTTGGTGGGAACTTGTTATATGTACATTATGTGTGCTATGTTATATGCACATTATGTGTGCATATACTAGGAGGCTAACCCACATTAGGCTTGTGAGCATGGGAGTATGGGAACAAGCTCTAGTGGAGCATGGGTTAGGACTAACCTTAAGGGTTAAGGTTAGGGTCAGGCATCCAAGGGTCACACATGGGAAATGGAGAGTCAAGAGTCACTTGAGGGCCCTCCTATATAATAGGGGCATGAGGGACACTCAAGGGAGGCTTGGGGGCTTGGAGGCTTAGGCTATGGTCTCTTGTGTAGAGGTCCATATCTACTCACCTACCATTTCACACTATAGCTACATGCTATTGGATTGGAGTTATACCTCTTGATGGTATGGGACATCAAGTTAGAGGTATGATGTATTTCATTATATTTCATGTGTGCATCCCTTGGGCTCGGGGGTGAGTGGTTGAGTTTATGCCTGATTTATGCATGTTTATGCATAATAATTATCTAGAGAGATCTTAGGGTTTTAACAGTGGTATCAGAGCAATCTCTAGTTAATTGTTGTTGATTTTTTCTTATTATAATTTTTGGTATTTTTTTGAAGTAAATTTTAATATTTACTAATAAAAATATTATTTTATTGATTTGTATTGATGATTTGCACGTGGATCGTCGATATGGCGATTGGAACGCATGTTACTACTATTCAATGGACGAATCGATGTTGCGGGGGAATTCCGTGAGTTTAATGCTATTTTTTTCTATTTTTATGGTTTAAAATAAGCATTAATGGAAATTTTTACATAAATACCACATATTTTATTGTGGATATTTTTGGTAGAATGGATTCCCTAAATTTATAGAATTTTTAGGAATTTTTTCTAGAGCATTTTTATGGTTAAAAATGTACATTTTTTAAGCATTTTTATGGTTAAAAATGTACTTTTTATACATTTTTGTGGGTTTTTTCACTGGTATGCGATCAAATTTCTACCAATTTTTTGCTGAAATTCAGTTTAGGGGGCAGCATGTTGATGCATGGAATGCTCTCCCGTGTGCGTGGGACCCTCTTCCTCTCAATTCTGAATTTTCTTCTATTTTCTCTCGCATTTATAAACCACCCTCTTAAAATATTACATTTTTTATTAATATTAATCATAATTAAGATTGATTATGATTAAGGAAATTAATTAAAAATTAACCTCTCTGATTAACAGAGAGAAGAGATGGGAGGAGAGAAAATGGAATGGAGAAGAAGGAGAGGAGAAGAAGAAGAAGAAGAAGAATATATTATCGTCCTCGGAAGGCCGAAAAATGGCCCATGGGACCCCCACGAAGTAAGTACAAAAGCTGTAAACAAAGCCTCCTCCTTTCATGAGAGGGAACTAGTGTGTGGCCAATTGTGTTACAAGGTAGTCACGGTGCTTGAGAATTTTGATGAAGTATATGCCAAGGGCAGCAAGTTGGCCATGCGAGAGCAAATTCACTAAGTCGGTGTATCCTTCTAAAGTGGTGCTGAAATCTCTCCTAATGTGCTGATATTGTGGGCATGTTAAAAGAACATGCTCCTCTGTCTCCACTGCTCCTAGACTACATAGCCGGCATAATCTTTTCTCTCTCGAGACACCGCTCCATGCTCCTCTCTCAATCTCGAGAGTGTGTGACCGGGTGCGGATGAGCGCGAGAAGAGAGAGGGAGTCCCTCTCACCCTCTCCTCTCATTTTTGCTCACGCGCACGGGGGGGTTCGTTTTTGCAGGCAGGCGGAAAAAACGCCACCCCCCCTTGAAAAATTTTTATAAGCTTTTAAACTAAAGCTTATTAAATTGGTTTTTTTTTGAATTTTTTTAAAAATCAGTTTTTTCCAATTAAAAAAAGATTTTGAGTTCTTCGAGAAAAAGCCTAAAAATTAGAGAAAATTTGAAATTTGAGAAAATAAAATTCTCTGAAAATTTTTGGAAATTTTTTCTTGGTGCCTTTTGGCTTTTCATCTTCCGGGAAACCTCTTGGCTATTCACTTTCCCAAAACCTTTTGGCTTTCCGAATTCCGGAAAAACTTTTGACCTTCCATATTCCGGAAACTTTTGACCTTTCACATTCCGATTTTTTTTGTCTTTTCATTTTCCTGATACTGTTGGCTTTCCGTATTCCAGGAAAATCGTTGGGATTCCAAAATTTTTTGACCGTTCGTATTCTAAAAGTATTCGGGGTTAATTAAAAATTTTAAAAAAATCCTAAAAATTAGTAAAAAATTAGACAAAGGTTATTTTAAATTTCGAGAAAATGTGGGGTTGGTGTTTGGCATGTGGTGTGTCCATTCGGGTGCCCGTGACTATTCAAATTTCTTTAAAAATATATTTTTTGACCAAGAAAATTAGAAAATCTATTAAAATTATAAATTTTCATTGGATTTGAGAATTGTCAGGCGGAATTGGAAATTTCGTGAATGATGGGATTCTCGAAAAAAAATTAGGAATATTCTATAAATTATTTTTAAAAATATTAAAAATTGGTATTTTTAAAATATCAATGGTATTTTGACAAATTAAATTACTAAATTTTTTTGGAAAAAAATATAGGTTTGGAATGCCATAAGATAGGTTTGGTGGAATTCAAAATTATCAAATTTTGAGGCCCTATGAAATTAGAAAAATTTTGAAAAAAATCATGATAATTTTTTTTCTCTCGAGAATTTAATATTTTCGAGGGTTATTTAATGTTGAAGTACGTTTTCTCGTGCTAACATTAGATAAGTGCGAGTTATTTGCATATTATTAATACGATTTTACCTTGTATTAGTAGATATTTTTGTTTGGATTAATTCTGAACAATGTTTTCATGATTTTTTGCCATTGTTTAGCCATTCTTTTTGGACATGTTCCTTAATTTCTTTTGATGGCTATAAATTGCATTCAAAGTGTGTTTCACCTTTGACACTTTTTCATGATAACTTATTTTAAACTTATTTAAGTGTAAAATAAATTTAAGCATAGACCACACTTTTCCATGATAATTTAGGCATAGACCACACTTATTTAAGTGTGGTCTATGCTTAGTTTCTTAAGTCTAAGATAAATTATATTATGGGTTAGTTGGTCAATTTGTTTTGGTGGATTTTATTAGATGTTTTCCAAGTTTATATGACTCATAAGGTTCTGTTTTGCATCACTTGTGTCTAGAGGTTTTTTATTGAGTGTTACACACATGTGTTTCACTTGCTTACTTTGGAGTTTTGCTTGAACGACACCGCGTTCATATACTCCGGATTGATGAGTTGGCCACCAATTTTAATGCTTCTTTTGGTATGATTATGGCATGCATTAATTTTTATGATCAACTATGGTTTTTATGGATTTGAGGAGCTTCTATGCTTTTATCCATGGTTTTATAAGGATCTTTTGATCTTTTGGATAATATCATGTGCTTTGAAGGTAGCATTTGCCTTCATTTTTTGTACATAATTTTAAAGTATATTGCTTATACTTATCCATGGTTTTATAAGGATCTTTTGATCTTTTGGATAATATCATGTGCTTTGAAGGTAGCATTTGCCTTCATTTTTTGTACATAATTTTAAAGTATATTGCTTATACTTTTGTACATATTCTAACTTAAATACCTAGTTGCTTATATATCTAGGTGAGTTATTTTTCTACCCTTACTTTATTGTGTTTGGGTAGTTATCATTAGAAAGGCGCCAATAATTCAATATTCTTTTCTAATGATGTACTCGATAAGGGTTATTCCTTGATGTAGTCTCAGGAATATAGAGACAGGTTTTAGTATGTGAAAGTCTGGGATAAGGCCATTTTATTCCTTTTATACAAGATTTTATTCATATTTCCTAGACGACATACTAGGGAGTTTCAAATTGTTAAGGTATGTATGGGTGGTACATGGTGGTATGGGACACTAGTGATCCCTCACATATATTTATGGGATAATTTGGGCTCAAGATTGTTGCTTTGCTTACATCACTTAGCATGTTGACCTCAACATTCAAAGATAATCTCATTTTCTAAATTCACTAGAAGTTATAGTGTGGGCATTCTCTAGATAAACTTCTTTTATCTATAGCCTACATGTATTGATGAGTGTAATCTTGTCGGCATTTTCACTTGTTGAGATCTCTTTCTTTAGAGTTCAACGCGTTTATCTTGTTGTGTTCGGATTAAGGAAATTTGGATTTTTCCTTTGTTGGCATTTCTTTCTCTAGTTTCGTACTCTAGGTGATTTATACAGTCAACCTAATGGTTTACGGATAGACATATGTGACTCATCAAGACGCTGATGACTCTCTATGTTAATATGGGTAACTCAGGACATCGATTATTCCATGTGTAGATGTGGGTACGTCGGGGCGCCAATGAATCCCTGGTTTCTGCTGTTATAATGCCATGTTTTCCTACTTTATTCTGAATGGTTTACAACGAGGAAATTACATTGAGTGTGAATTCCTCTAATCATCCGCTCCGCAGTCTGATGGGCAAACAGAGCATATGAATCCGAATGTTTTCCTACTTTATTCCAAATGGTTTACAATGAGGAAATTACATTAAGTGTGAATTCCTCTGATCATCCGTAGTCTGATGGGCAAACAGAGCGTATGAATCACATTGTAGAGGATATGCTTCATGCATATGTCTCTGGAAAAGCATCAAATTGGAAAAATTATCTTCCAATGATGGAATTTGCCTACAGTTTTAAACATACAGCTATTGGTTTTAGTTTGTTCATGCTTGTGTATGGGTATCAACCCAGGGCATCTATTGATGTCGGTCTTAAGGACATCGAGCTTGATGCATCGAGGGATTTCTTGTGTGATATGCAAGAAATGCTGACAGAAGCTCGGGATTCTATCAGGAGTGCTCAAGATAGGGCACAATTCTATGCTGATAGAGAACGCTCAATTTGGTCTTTTGAACCAGGAGCGTTGATTTATTTAAAAGTTCCTAAAGATTTTCAGACTTTGTCAAAGGAAAATGCTCGAATTTATCTCCTAGATATTGTGGTCCATTTCGATTTATACATCAGATTGACACGGTTGCGTATGAACTAAAAACTACCTCCACATGTTAGAGTTCATCTAGTCTTTTATATCAATAGATTGAAAGGGAAACTGGGAGGTGAGGATAACACAGTTACTCCTCAAGAACTCGTTGAAGTCGAAGAATTATCCTATGTTCCACATGAACCTGATAAGGTACTTGAATTCACGGAAATGAAACTTTGTAGTTGACTAATCCCTGAGGTTAAAATTAGGTGAAAAGATAGGGAAATAGAGGATTCGACTTGGGAGTTAGTTGAGATTGTTCAGCGCAGTTCTCCTCTTTTCATTGCAAGAGTGCAATGTTTTGAGAGAGGGGAAGTATGTTATATGTGTGCTATGTTATATGCACATTATGTGTGCATGTACTAGGAGGCTAACCCACATTAGGCTTGTGAGCATGGGAGCATGGGAGCATGGGAACAAGCTCTAGTGGAACATGGGTTAGGACTAACCTTAAGGGTTAAGGTTAGGGTCAGGCATCCAAGGGTCACACATGGGAAATGGAGAGTCAAGAGTCACTTGAGGGCCCTCCTATATAATAGGGGCATGGGGCACACTCAAGGGAGGCTTGGGGGCTTGGGGGCTTAGGCTATGGTCTCTTGTGTAGAGGTCCATATCTACTCACTTACCATTTCACACTATAGCTACATGCTATTGGATTGGAGTTATACCTCTTGATGGTATGAGACATCAAGGTAGAGGTATGATGTATTTCATTATATTTCATGTGTGCATCCCTTGGGCTTGGGGGTGGTCGAGTGGTTGAGTTTATGCCTGATTTATGCATGTTTATGCATAACAATTATCTAGAGAGATCTTAGGGTTTTAATAGAACTCAAATGCAATATCACCATTATATTGCCTAGGAATCTCTAGGACCTTGATAACCTCTTTGATATTTGACAAAATCTTTGTTAATGTGTTTCCTTTCTTCATGCTCCAAAGGTATTCCAAGATGCTCTTACCCTCTCCTCTTGCAATTGTGGATGAGGTTGATGCATCTCTTTTGTTTTTATCTTGTAGGGGACTGCATAAATCTGTCACATTTGATTGAGTTGGAAGTCCTTTAGGCGGGCCATCTAAGATGGCTATTGGTTATGGGCTTAAGATTAACAAAGCATCAACTATTTATGGAGTAATTGGCTGAAAGAGAGTCTTCGAGTATATAGAACACCTCCCCCTGATGACTAGAGGTAAGCTCTCTAGAGGGACACACAACCCTTGGGACCCAATATTTACTGTTGGTTACAATCTAGAGAATGACATGCGGGATACTTGTTCTTGTAAGAACTTTGCACTCACGATGAGAACTCAACCATTGGTGAAATGTAGATTCTTCTTAGAAGATGGGAAGGAGATTGTGCAGCTCCTTGAAGAGGAGTAAAAAGAAGCAAGAGTAAGCTCTCTAGAGGGACACACAACCCTTGGGACCCAATATTTACTATTGGTTACAATCGAGAGAATGACATGCGGGATACTTGTTCTTGTAAGAACTTTGCACTCACGAGAACTCAACCATTGGTGAAATGTAGATTCTTCTTAGAAGATGGGAAAGAGATTGTGTAGCTCATTATAAAGAGGAGTAAAAAGAAGCAAACAACAATAAAAAATAATGTTACACAGGTACAAAGTACACACCAAATGAATGGTGATTATCACCTTTAAATAATGTGGTCATTTTTAAATTGACCATTTTAATATAATTAATTTTTTTTCTCTCAAAATATTATATATATATATATATAATACAAATATATATTTACACACAGACATACACATATGCTAAGAGAGAGCTTTCTCAAGCCTTTACATTTATGTAATGTTCTTCGCATAGTCTAATAAATAATTGATCTTTCTCAACAAACGATGTGCTTTACATAATGTAGTTTAACTATGTTATCCCTTTATCACGGTTTTTTTTTTTAGTCTAGTGGGAAATTCGAATTTCCTTGTTGGGGGGAGGGGATATTTTTTGAATTTTAAATTAGGAAGATATGGGCATTTTTTCAAAAAGGTAAGTGGGAATAAAAAAAGTCAACCTTTTTATGACACCCTCTTACACCTTTCATAAATGATCCCCAAAATGGACAATTTGACAACTCATGAGCATCTACTCATTGAATGCTCATTAGCCTTTAAAAAGTGATTAAAAATTAATCAAAGATTAATGCTCTCACTAATCTTTCTCTCTTTTACACTAATCAAGGACTCTAATTAATCATTAATCCCTAATTAATTCACACAATTGAGCACATCATTGGATATAGCAAGGGAATGCTAAGCTATGTGCATCAACAAACATGTAAATTAATATAAAATAAATAACACATTTTTAAATTTTTTGTCTCTTGAACTGGATTAATTACTCTTAATGATAAAAACTAATCCATTAATTACTCTTAATGATAAAAACTAATCCATTAAGAGAAATTAGTCAAATTCAAGGATTTTTTGATGGTTTTGATAATTTTTTTGAAGGATTAATCTACTCCTTATGCTTGCTAACACTCATGCAAATAATTTCAACAAAAAACACTCAAATTAAGCTAAACTTAATGATTTTAATTCTATTTTTAACACTAAAGGGAGCTAACACATCTAACAAGAGATTACCCTGGTGAACCGCAACTGTCGTCGTGAGGATCTTTCCAATGGCCGAGCTCATAACCCTTGAGGTCTCCAAGATCTACAACTCCTTGAGAAGCAATTCCACCGCGCCTCCCGCGAGAGTGTTGTCACACCACCACGTTGCACTACAGGTACTCATTCCTCCTGTCACCTCACTTCACTCACACACGCTCACTAGTATGCATTAGGGAGAGAGATTAGCAAGAGCAAGACAATTGCACAATTAGTCCCTGATAACGGTGCCAAAAATGTTATGGCTCAGCCTAACCCCCCTTGAAACACATCCAACAAGAGATTACCCTGGTGAACCGCAACTATCGTGAGGATCTTTCCAATGGCTGAGCTCGTAACCCTTGAGGTCTCCAAGCTCTACAACTCCTTGAGAAGCAATTCCACCATGCCTCCCGCCCACAAGTGTTGTCACACCGCTGCATTGCACTACTACGGGTACTCGTTCCTCCTCTCACCTCACTTCACTCACACACACTCACTAGTATGCATTAGGGAGAGAGATTAGCAAGAGGATTAGCAAGAGCAAGACTCAATTGCACAATGGGAGAGCCCGTTGTATTATGAAAGAAATTCACTTATATAGATGGCCATAAGTGTTCACACTCAAACTATGGCCGACCGGGCACTTTAGGCTCATAAGAGGCTAATGCTATTACAATGAGTACTCTCATAATATATCCATGAAGTACAACACTTGGGACTTCATCCTAACTTGCTACCACATGCTCTTGAAGCGAGAATTGCCTTAAGTATTCCATCGGACCATTACGGGCGCCCATCCAAGTTGTAGCTTTGGACACCATTGCTTCATATCTTGAATGTATGACCCTTTGGTGTATCTACCTTAACTCCTTGATGTAATATAATTGTGGCAGTTCTTGTTAACCCTAGGAATGGGTTAACAGTGGCCCATGTGGTAAGCCACATGTAATGCCCAGGCAGCACGGGCATTACACATGGTGCCACTATATGTGTGCCACATGTAATGCCAACATTGGGGCATTATACGTGGTGTGCCACATGTAATGCCACACAATACACATGGCATACTACCGCTTGCCATGCTGGCAGAGGCTGCTAAAACGGCTACCTGTCCCTCTCTCTCCCCCATTGTCCCCCTCGAGCTTCCCTCTTGTGCCCAGCCACCGTCCTATCCCCCTTGAGCTACCCTCCTACTCCCTCTCCTCTCCCCTTTCACACTCTCAAACCCTGATTCCCCCCTCTCACCCTTTCCCTCCCACTAATGCCCTAATATCCCTACCCTCTCCCTCAAACTCTTCTCACTCTCTCCCTCTCACCCTCTCTCCCTTAATCTTTTCCCACTCTCTCCCTCTCAAATACTCTACACACCCCCAATCTCTTCATCTCAAACCCTCTCCTCCCCCCTTCTAGAGCATACTCTCAAACCCTCTCTCGTGCACATTTTTTGCACTCACAACCTCTCCCAACATAGCAAGAAAGTAAAATAATGCCTCTCAGAACTTGTTAACAATCCAAGGGCTTCACCAAAAATCTACATGAGATTGCACTATCTCAAGATGTGTGCATGTTACAAGGTGCCACATCAAGGGACATGACCAATACATCTGGATTACAAGTTCAAAAGTGAGGCCTACTCCTACAATGCCCGACAATAATCATGTTGCTAGCAATGGTGCCACAATTGCCAAAGAAGAGGAACCCATAAAGGAGAGTGTCAAGCCAAGTGGTTGATTGACACATTTCCATGAATTGGGTGGAGGATCGATGATCAACACCACCTTCCTAGAGTGCCTCATTTTCACCTCCTCACAAACCACACGTACCATTCATCACATGGCACTTGTTGTATAGGTATGTAGTAGCATAATTGATATTGTGTGTCTCATTTTATTGTTAGTCTATCGTATTGAAAGAGTATTCGAATTTTTTTTATTAGGTGGTGGAGAAAATGTGTGTGTAATTGGGTATATATTCCTAAGCACCCGTCAGATGCATGGGTGTAGTCCGAGAGAGAGGAGACAGGATTGTACCCTGAGGACTAGATCGATGAGCTACAAAGTAAGGAGACATGGACATCTTTCCCATGGTGGATAGACTACCCTGAGTGAGTTTCCTCATAGCAAGGCTGAGGAGTTTCAGAGTAAGTATCATTATGTATAGTAGCATTTTTATATGAACTTTAAAGTTCATATAGGGAGTTTATAGTTGCTATATGGGTTGGATTCAGGAGCAAAGAAGGGCAAGAAGCCAGCCCACCGAGTAGTAACCCAAGGATAAGCACAAGAAGCTA